>NC_089734.1:2095000-2345000 GCF_035083965.1 Branchiostoma lanceolatum
TGTTGGATTATTTCATATCTGCGGCTGTATTTATTAAGTGGCGTAGCTGCCTCAGGGCTATGCAGACAGACGGATGTGGGTGGTTATATTACATGGAGCAACTTAACACAGCTACACCCGCATGTTATCTACCACTAAGTGGTATTGAGACGTGCCTAATAAAGACCATCAGTCATTTTTGCTGATTATAGGTTACACGTAATTACAGCCCCAGAGATAAACGCACTTTCAATAGCACATTTTGGCATCGTAATGACAAAGTTGAGGTTTCGGCTGGAAAGTAGTGTTCAGAAATTTGCCAAGATGTCTGTCGCCAGAAAGTTGTCTGGTAGGTTTGATAAGCGTTCTCCTGCGAAAAGGTTTAATGAAAAACGCGGGTCTTCAATATCCGAATCCACAGAGGGACACATGTCCAGGCCATGTATTAAAAAGTAATACCATTTATCAAGTAGAGGCACTTGGCACCAATTCAGATGTCACGAAATGATTGGTGGTTGCGACATAGTGATGTCGATTTGTCAAATGGATGTTAAAGATTTTTTTAGAACGAAATTTACCACGATGTCATTTACCATGTCGGCTTCGAACGTACTGATATAGATTCTTGTCCAGCGATGCACAAATCTACAACGTTCTTACTGATGAATAATTGTTTGGTATTTTTACAAACGCGACATGTTATATCAGTATACAATGATATTCGGCATCGCATTCAATTTACATCATGGTACCCTTCGGCCAATGGTGATGCGACCCGTGAGATATCCAGGGTTTGATGGATTACGCCTGAAAATTGCCTTCATGCAAATTTTTCCTCTTTACTTTTCTTAGAAGTCGTACCAAGTTTACCTTAACTTTACCTGGCAATACACCGGTCCCTATCAGGTCTTAGGAAAGGTTATCTATCAAGGGGTTGATGGATTACGCCTGAAAATTGCATTTATGCAAATTTTCCTCTTTACTTTTCTTTTCTCGAGACAAGTCGAGTTGCACCAAGTTTACCATAACTTTACCTGGCTATACACCGGTCCCTATCAGGTTATCTATCAAGGGGTTGATGGATTACGCCTGAAAATTGCATGTATGCAGATTTTTCCTCTTAACTTTTCTTTTCTCTAGACAAGTCGAGTTGCACAAAGTTTACCATAACTTTACCTGGCTATACACTAGTCCCTATTAGGTCTTACGAAGGGCAATTCATCAAGAGGGATGTACCTGTTACAGCTCGGCAGCAGCTGGTTATCTGTGCCATCACTATCATTAGTCTTCCAAGCAGGATCTGTGTAGTTCTTTGGGCCATGGCGATGTAAGTCCGTGGTTGTCGGAACTTTCGCGAAATGAAGATGGCAGGTGAAATCAGTTTAGAAATAAACCTTCTGACTTGGTGATAATCCCCATGTTTCCAATCCTTTGTACAGACTTTTTACAGGTGCTTCTCAGTGCATGAAACAATATATGAACATAGAACGTGCTGTTTCGCTAAAACATGAACGGCAAAGAATACACGGATATCTTCAAGAGGTGATAAACAAACGAGGTACGGGTATCTCTTCGAAAAGGCGTTGGGACTACTTTTACCTTGGAGCAGGTGGTTCCAAACTCCAGAATGGCACATGACATCTTTTTGATTTCCAAGTCAGAAAAAAAATGGAGCAGAATAACCCGAGAACCAATGGCCCTACCTGACAAACAAAGACAAAACCCTCGTCAACAGGTGATACCATATATAAGTATAGTGAGACCATGTTCGAGTTGAACGTGCCTAGAGTGATACATGCGTTCTTTTTGGTTCTGAATTCAACAAAAGACACTATGAAGATCAGAGAACCAAACCAATGAAGTGAATAGCCGTGGCCTTATTCCATTTGTCTGATTACACAGGAGAAACCCCGGGCTCACAGCGCGACTCTCTCACACCCGTTGATTTGCCTCTCCGTGTGATCGATAGAGCGGCGCGACCCGCCATGACGCCGTCAAATCCCCGGTAATTGCCTCAGCCGGGTCAGCCAACCTGCACCCGAAAACGGGATGGATTTAGTCGGAAAACTACGTCAAATTTTTAGTGTCCATCGAGGATAGTATTTTACTTTTATGCGGGGGTTTATATACGTAGGGTTGTCAGAGAAGTCTGTACATTAGCTGTTTACCAGATCTTTGAACAAATTCCTTCAGCCGGATCATCCAATCTCCAGCCAAAAACGGGATGAAATTTTTTCGGAGAACATCGTCAATATTACTGGTGTACCCTAAGGATAGTATTGATAATATTGTCTTTTATTTGGGTTGTTTGAGGAGTTTGCACATGATCTGGTAATCTGATCTGGTTATCAGTTGTTGTTTTTTCAAACAAATCTCGTCAGCTATTGTCTTAGCCGGGTCAGCCAATCTGCACCCGAAAACGGGACGGATTTATTCGGCAAACAATCTCAATATGACTGCTGTACCCTAAATATAGTATATCGACAATATTTTGCAGTGTTTTCGGAGGAGTTTGTACATGATCTGTTTAACAAATCTTTTCAAACAATCCCTTAGACGGAGATGATGTTCCCCCAGTATCTTCAGGCTGCAGGCTGGAACGGGATGGATTAATTCGGAAAACAATTCTAATATGACCTGTGAACCTGAAGGATAGTATAGACAATATTTTGCTTTTATGGTGGGTTTCAAGGTTGTTGGAAAAGTTTGCACGTTATTTTTTACCAGATCTTTTCAAACAGACTCCTTACATGGAGACGTTTGTCCTCCAGCTGTTGTCTCAGCCAGGTGATCCAATCTCCAGCCATAAACAGGAAGGATTAATACCGAAAACAACTTAAATGTGACTGGTGCACCCTGAAGATTTGGTTCTGTATGGTCGTTAGAGAAGTTTGTACATTATCTTGTTACCAAAAACTACCAATGACATCATTTAAAGGACTTATTCAGACTTTGCCCAGCTTCTACTAAAAATCGGTTTCTATTACCTTAGTAACGCTATCCAATCTCCAGCCACAGCCAGAATGGATGTGTTAGAAAAGCAGTCTCGCTTTGACTGGTGTACGACAGGGAAAGTGTCGGCAATACGTTGGTTTTATGTAGAGCTGTGCCTTATCCTGTTACCATATCATTTCAAACAGATCATTTATTAGACTCACCTAGGCTTAGACTTTGTTTTTCTAGCTTTTGGCAGCTATTGTCCAGCCGGATCATTCTGTATCTAGGCGCAAGCGGGAAGGTTTTATTCTGAACACATCATCAATATGACTCTTATATCTTAAGGCTACTATTGACTGGTCTGCCTCAGGGCAGTGAAGGATTGTTACAACAGCTTACATTGCATTTTCATCGAAAGCTGATCAGATCTAAAGTGTTAGAACTGTTCAAAACAGGAATCAGAAGAAAGAAGACTGTCGAATGTTAGTTGAAGCATCAACGTCAATAAGAGAAACACTTATTGGGTGTACACCACCAGGCTTGCTGGTATAAATCTAATCGATATCAAGGCATTGCTTCAAAGCACATGTCTTATCACGTGGCTCGTTATTGTTTTATTGAAACGAGTAGCATTTGCAATGTCCCTATGTATCCTTATTTTGCGTTTCGTCCACTGGGAGGGGGGTTTTGGACGTTTCAACTAGGCTTCTTTTATGTATCAACACGTATTAATTCACTTATTCACACGTCTTGTCAAACATTTTGTTTTCCATAATGTACAAGTGACGGCAAGGATATAAGTTGAGTACAACGTTAGGCCGCCGTCACTTCGTCTATGTCATTTCATTTGTATTATTTTCTTTTAATGAAAAAAATGTCCCTATGGCGTCATCATTAAAAACATCATCGTAACCACATTGCAAAATAATCTTAATCATTTAAAACACTACGCCCTGGGTACTGTCTTTTTGCAACACTTCTGTAGTGATTAAATGTTCTGTTTTCTCACATAAAGACTCCTAGGGTCTCCACAATGCCCGCATGTCGTTTGAAGGTTGAAAATATGTGCCATAAGAAATTATCATGAGACTAGTGAATCAATCGATATTGCAATCACAATTCAACCAGGAAAACCTTGTAAAACCATTTACCCGTTTTACGACTCATATGAGCATACTGCTGTAGCAAAGGAATGAGTAAAGCACTGGTTTGGGGGAACGTTTGGAGTACTTGGCTGTGATCTATCCCACACAATTTGAGTATACAAAACACGTAGATGAAGCTATAGGTTAGAGAAGTATTAGAAAAAAAGAAAAAAAATGTTTCGCCTATGATTCAAAATATAGCGAGTGAGTATTTGAGTAAGGTCGATCCCAATATTTGCAATGTGCCATGAAATTTAGTAATGATCTAGTCAACTTTATTCAATATAAAGGAGTGGGTGATACAAATAACGTGCCCCTTTACTGTTCCGCCCATTCATTTTACACATTGCAAGTACAATGCTATGAATATACGCAACCCCTTAACCTTTCCATACATTTATTTGGATAAGGATGAGGTCCAGACAAATTGCGTTACCCTGTCATTACACAACACCATGTAATTCAAATACCTTGTATGAACAAGAAATACTACCATAAAAATCTATACACACATATATCTAAAGACACCGGGACGCTTTGTGAAGCCGACAGATGTGAGGGAGGGGCATACGCTTAATTGAATTTCAGTCCCAAACCGTCCTGATATAAATCAACAGTTCGTATAAAAGCATTGAACGGGCCCTCCCCTGGTAGTTGTAGATATATGGGATTGAAAAATGTAGCCTGTACCAGCCATGTAGCCTTGAAAACTTGAAGCCTCTTTGTTTTTCAAATGGAAGACCTTTCGAACTTCGTTCTTCCCCGTGCATAAAGGTTCCACTGGGAGTAGCCAACATTGACATTGAGGCAAGGATAATTCTTATTGTGCTTATTCCAGCACTGAGAACCATTAGATTCCTTCGCTATCAACTACTGATGTTTTTTATTTATTTATTTGTTCGGCTGCGTACAATGTACAGCAGCCAAGGCTGCCCGACTAGCTATTGCTATTACAAGGGGCCAGCCTTGCTGCGAAAGTACATGAGAAAATACAGTTACATTAGTTAAAAATAAAACATACACATATACAATCCTACAACTCTACTGATAGTTGTTGATATATGGGATTGAAAGATGTGGTCTGTACCAGCCATATAGCCTTGAAAACTTCCTCGGTGTTGTGAAAATGAAAGACCCTTAGTTCTTCCCCGTGCATAACGGTTGCTCTGACATTGAGGCAAGGACAATTCTTATTTTACCTATTCCAGCACTGCGAATCATCTGATTCCTTTGCTTTCAACCACTACAGATAAACTATAAGAAGAGAGTCCCAAAGCTTTCAGTACCATTCCGTCACAAACTTATCTTCTCATCAGTAATTTGAAGCTGTGATCAATGACAGGACGTTGCCGTGTGTTCCATCTCATTACACGAACACATAAAGCCGGGGACGATTTTACAGTACATTAAGCCTTTTGATCTAATCTCTATCCATTGTACACTAAAGCCTGAGGGGCCATACTTGTGTATTCAGGACCACTGGCGTAACTCTTCTCTTGTTGATTCTATGTCTGCCTCGAGGAATCTCCTTTCTTGCCTAACGAGATTTGCCCAACTTAAAGACCGTCTTCGCACATAAAGTCTGTTCCTCTTCTTGAGTGGAAGTTCTTGTGAATGTTTATTATCGGCTAATCACGGTATTTCAGAGTAGAGATTATACAGATTAAACGGTGTGTTTATTACATAGTATTAATCATTTATGTCCAAAACGTATTCACCCGACTTAATGACCGTCTTCGCACATAAAGTCTGTTCCTCCTGTTGAGTGGAAGATGATGTGGATTGTTAACGACTATCGGCTAATCACGGTATTTCAGAGTAGGGATTATTACGGCGCGTGCATTGTGTAACATTAGTCATTTATGTCCCAAAAGTTTTTACATGTTTCACTTCACTATTATGCCTTTATTTCATACATTAACACGACTTAAAGTCCGTCCCTCTTGTTGATTGGAAGTTCATGTGGATTATTTACGACTATCAGCTAATCACGGTAGAGTAGAGTGGGGATTATTACGGTATGTGCATTAGAAAGCATTAATCAAAGGTTTTTACATGTTTCAGTTCACATTTATTTCTTTATATTATGCAATTACCCGACTTATACACCGTCTTCGCACATAAAGTCTGTTCCTCTAAACGACTTGTTGAGTATTTCAAAGTAGGGATTATCACGGTGTGTGTATTACGTAGCATTAGTAATTTATGTCCCAAAATTTTTAACCTGTTCCAGTTCACTATCATATACATGCACCTACTTGTTAGCAGATCTAGTTTATGTATTATGAGCAAACAACGTCCCCAGCAGATGCTACAATCTTCCTAACGCCCAAAGGACCCCACAATTGGATGGCAACGATGCAGTGCGTTTTGTCCCAATGTTGCAATCTACCTCCTCCTCATCACCTGATGCCACCTTTTCCCTCTGTCCCATTTCCGCTGATCACTCTTGGCTCCTGGATTAATTTTCCTCTTTGTTCTTCATCACTATTACTCCCACAGGACGGATATGTACCACAGCTATAGCTAGCATATATAGACCCACACTTCTGATATGGGTTATGGCTAGAGGGCAGCTTTTTCGCTGTATGTATCTCAAAAATATCTCTCCAGAAGATCTCTGTAAGTCTATAGCTTCCTTGTGCTAACCGGGTTCAACGAACTCTCTGAACGCGAAGTAACCCAGTCTGACAGCTCGGCATGTAGCGTGAGAATAAAGCGACAGCCCTAGCACTTCACACATGCTCTGGTAATGACCCGTACGCTTCTGGCAGTTACCCGTGGGCCGGGCCATTATGGTGTAGATGTTCATGTACATAATATCACATGCCGCATCTCTCTTACATGTGGCTTCCTCCAGAATTCGTCAGAATATGATGTCCTTGAAACCCGTTAACTGCCTCGCGGTCTCCAGATAAAGTTTCGTCTAATACACTTTTCCGTGTGAAGTCGGCAGCGTGTTGAATATCTGCCGGGATTGAAAATGTAACAAACGGTTTCCAAAAGCGATCGTTGGTAAGAAAACGACCTCAAACGACCGTAGACGGTCTGCAATGTCTCATACTCTAAATCTAACAGTTAAAGTTTGTCTAATGCATAATTTCGTATAAAATAAACAACTTGCTGAGTATCTGCAAGGATTACAAGTGTAAAATTGAAATTGGTTTACAAATGTAACATACGGGTTCTACCAATGTTCGTCGAAAGAGAACGACCTCAGACGACTTCGTCTAATGCAGGCTCCATGCATGCAGACAACATAAAACAGTTTTCTCTACCCTTGACTCAGTTCTTCAGTCAAGTAATTGAGCCCAATGGACGTGTTTCCTAATAAGGTCTCGTTACTACTGGTACAAGTGAGAAACTAAGCGTCATTTTCATTACGTGACTGATGAACTCGTTGCGTCCAATACATCAACATGTCCCCCATTGCGTTGATCAAAGACTCTTGTGCTTCCGTATTAAGCAAATGTGCCACTACTGCAAGCAAAAAAATAAATCTGTTAAACTATCGCCTTCCAAACATAGAGGTCATTTAAAGGAAACTCGAGCAATATAAGGGCCCAAAAATTGGATTTTGAAAGTTGATTTATTTAGTCATTTCTTTACATGATTAGTTCAAACAACACTATCACATTGTATAGCGACGTCCATCATGCAAAAGGACGACGTCGCTGTGATGTGATAACTCACTGAAAATCTTCACCAGGGTTTTTGTAGGATCGAGAAACTAAGGGAATCATCGTACGGCACATTTTCTGCGTTTTTGAAGTTACTACGCAAATGTGCTGAACAGTGTATACGTAAGTAAAGGTCACTACCATAAAGATTTCAGCATTTTCTATTTATTTCCATATTTCGGGACGTGATATTGATTGAGTTGCCTTTTATATGTCATCTCCCTAATCACAAGAACTAGCGTTTGAAGACGGTAACCTCAACCCTGCAGCCCACCAGTCTTCCGCAGCCGGTAGATATCAATTCTCCACACGGCAGCGACTTCAAACGAGCGCGGCGATTACGGGTTGGGCTTACCGCAGAATCAAAGACGTGGACTCGCTGTAATTAGGACGCGTGGCGGCCGAGCTCAGACGGGGAGACGTAAAAGGTGCGGCGGTTCACAAATTGCTCGTCTCCGAGGTCTGCATAATGGATGGGCCGCTCGTTTTCCTCCGGTTTGTGTCATGTGCGGCGTTTTAGACCGAAAAAGGCAAAGCTGGACCTCCGTGACCGCTATCGTGAATAATTCGCAGCCAGCTCCAGGCCTCCAGCCACCCTTCTTATCAAGTTCTATTTCATTGTATACATCATAATCGCACATCACACACTATACACATCATATACATCAATTGAATACATGTATTGCCAACTCATGGCCAAACGAGCTCAGTTGTGCAAATATTTGTGTTCCACCTAATATCATATCTTGTGCCCATGACAATTTCTGTGTAGTTTCTTTAAACAACTGGCCATCATCTAAAGATTATCAGTTGGGTCTAGCAAAAACAGTTACCAGGCGTATGCGAGACTTGAAATAGACACCAATATATGACCCTGTACTTCTTTCTTCGCTAATAGTCAGGCCCAGGAGTTTATATAAAGGGGCTGACTATGAGCGAAGACCAGCCTTTCTCGTGTGAACCAGTTGTTAATGAAACCCAACTGAACTCTAGAACCGTTTGAGCTAATATGAAGGTCAACACGGTCTGAAGGTTATATAACACGGATAGGTTGCTGCATCCTAAACTGCCCATCGTAAATCGTAAGATAATGAGTATGGTCCAGCAACAAAGGTATGCGAGGCTTGAAATAGGCAACCTTATGCTACTTTCTTGGTTAATAATCAGAATTGTTATTGTGTGCTCTTTTTCACGTGACAAAGTAGGTACGTACACCCATCCGAACTTTAGAACCCTTTGAGTTATCTGAAGGTTAGCAAGTCAGGTCACCCCAGGATGAAGTTTTCTTTGCGTCAGGAGAGGGTCCGGTTATAGACATGTTCGCGGGAGTTGTTTTCCACTAGGACAAGACCTTTCCAGTCAACCGTGAACGGCAATTTCCTGTAGACTATCCGCAGCTTTTCTGGTGGTCCCTCTGAATCTTAAACAACAGTTCCGAGATCACAAAACTACGATTCGCCGGTTGGCAACTTCATGAGCAAACAATTAAAATTGTTTTCGTCCGTTAGGACGAGACCTTTTGGCTGACCCAATACCGTTAATTTCCGGTGGACTGACTCTTTTAAAATCTTGCGCAACAGTTTTGAGAGCAGGATACCAGTAGTCCTGTGATGCAAACTCAATTATTATATCATATAATGAATAAGCCAATGAACTAGAGTTGTTTGCAAGACTCTTTAGGTGACCCATGTCTGTTAATTTCCTGTATATTGTGTTCCTCTGATGGTCTCTTTGAACAGTGTTCCTATACTTCCGATCTTAAGCAGTCAACGTCATAGGGAAACAAACCCAAGCCGTGGTCATGCAGTTGGGCGTGACCTTTCACTGGTCCATGGACATTCATTTCCTGGCATTGGTTCCACTTCAGTCAACCGTCTACCGGAATCCGTTTCGAGATAAGGGTACGTGAGGGTTCACGCTTGAAAATATCTAAGGGAAGAAACTTCCAATTCGTAAACTTTAGCTTTATTTCACACGGCACTAAAGTTCTCCTTTCTCAATATTCTACTTAGAGAGACTTGGACTGTCGGGTACGCGTACCAGGTTATTTTACTGCTGTTGATCTGTAGATTCCCACTGTAGATTTTCTCGTACTTAGTAAAGTCAAGCCCTCTCTAATCGCACATGGAGTTCCTCAGACAGAATCATCTTATAGTGAGTTGGGCTGTCGTGTGCATATGGCTGGAGCACCAAGTTGTTTTACTACTGTAGATCTGTAGATTGCCACTGTAGATTTCCTCGTAAAGCCCTCTCGCCGCACACGGCGCTATTCAGACAGAATCATCTTCAGTCACGTTCCGCCGCCCCTTTCCGTGTTTTATCAGTATTCCTCTCCCGACCAATCCGTGTTTACAGCCCATCGTACATGCTTAGCCGTCCCTCTGCGCCGGGAACGCCAAAACAATGAATCGACCTGTCAGATCTATCTCGCAGAGGTCAGGGAGATCACGCGAGAGTTCGTATATCACGCCGCAGGTCCGGAAGAGCTGGCCACACGCGCGTCAGTCAGGAGTGATGAGTTTTATTACACCCCCTATTTCACCGGAGTGGCGACCTCTCGGCGACCTAAGATTTCCCAGAGCGCTAAACGATTTTCGTAGATAAAGAACGAATCTTTTTACGCCTTGTGTGTTTTATTTTGTTTTCAGTCATACTTGTTGTCACTTTTTGCATGATGTTCGAATTATGAAATCAAGGGTTGCACAAACCCAGCATAGGTCGCAGCGAGGTCGCAGTGGGAGCGCCGTCTAGTGAAATGGGGGCCTAACCCACGTACTGACTGGCTGGGACGTCACTGGACTTAGAAAACTCATTTGAAGTACACTCAAACACTTAGATGATCCAAACTTTGTCCGAACATGCTAAAAACATTTATTGTACATATTCTACATGTATGTATTGCAACGTTTTACAATGAGCAATAAGAATCGACAGAAGGGACTGACGTAACTTAGCTAACTTCAAACAGAGATTTATTTATGAGATGCGCCATTCTCGTTTGCCGGGTTTAATGAGTGGCTGTAGCTGTGACGATGCAGGCTTTAGAACACTGATTTGAAGACAACCCAAACCCTAACAATGATCCACAATATATCTGAACAGGCTAGAGGCCTTTCTTGTATACGGTAGGTTTTCATTTTATAAGGAGCAATAAGACTCTGAACTTACAGACCTTTGCCAGCTTCCAAGGCACCGCCCTGGCAGAAAAGATTATAACTTTTACTCTTTTGCGATTTTTGTTGCTCCTTGCATAGAAAGTTATCATATTCAACAAAGGCGTTTAGGATGTTCCTATATAATGTAGAACATGTCTTCAAATGAGTTCTCTAACACCAGAAACGTCACAGCTACATCATATTGCCTGTATTTGTGAAATAAAGATCGGCAAAGGGGGTGCCTCACCTCTGCTAGGTTTTAGTTCTAACAGAGGTGCGAGTTTTGCTGCACAAGCGGAGGTATGACAGGTATAAGAGAATATATGTGCAGCGTTAACAAGCAATATTGGCACTTCGATATTGTAATCAGAGATCCGATCTTTAATATACATGGCTCTATAAACCTAATGATAAATGAGAGATACTTAACGAAATATGAGGTGCATCAACGAGCAATGGCACGATAGATGATCTTATCCTCAACCGATCTTTAATTTTGCAAACTCTGCTTCGTGTTGATGAATAACTCTCAGAGCCGAGAGAGATGAAGATCAGTAAAACTTTATAAACCTACGGATAGATCACGGAACTACGCGCAATCGGACGATGAATGGGCTTATCAATGGTACGATCTTTAATTTGGCACGTTTCGCTTTATATTATGTGATAGATGACTGCAAAGTCCATAGAGATAATCAAGATCAGTAGGGGTTCTATTTCAAGCTGCAAAGTAGAGTAACATTGATAGTCTTTTATTTAGAATTCGGTTTGTTTTCGTGAATCAAACTCTGCTAATTACTTCTTCATTCTATCTTGTGGTACACATAAGGACAGCAAGTTTTCTTGCGGTTTCTGGCAAAATGTTTGAGATAAAATCTATCCTAAACTATTGACCACTTCGGTATAATGACCTCCTATTGTGACCACGTCTTGGAAGTCCTTTAGCTTATTTTTTCCATCGACTCAACCTTTGAAGGATCCTGGCTGTCGTAAGTGACCACCTGTCAACTGTAACCACTTTCGTCAAGTCTCTTGAGTGGTCACTATGGGCGATTTTTGCCAAATACGGAGAGAGGTTTCAAAGTCATTTGCGCAACCACATTACGCCCGAATGTGTACTCTGTAGAAACGATAGTGTAACCTTAATGCCAGCCCAGCTGTCTGACTACACGTACATGACTTCACTGGGTTCATAACATAGAAGAAGATATTATTTACTCTATGGGGATATCTGAAGTTAGGGACCCCAAGATGGCACAATTTGAAGTGGTGAAAAGTCGCTATAGAAATACGTAACACGGATATGTTTGAGTTAAGGGTACAATATCTACCAAATATTCTGAAAATAATGATAAATCATGTCTGTGTTTTGTCTTTTCACTCCCCCTTTGTGGAGGTCAACCGAACTGCACTTCACTTTCATCGATACAATTCGTTGATCGCGCTGTCAAATCGGTCGGTCGCAGCGAGGTCGCCAACGTGTTTCCGGAACATTGAGATAGGGGCTTTACCGCAACTGGCCTGCCCAAGGACCGCCCAAGGGAGAGTTCTGTATCACGCTATCGATTGAAATTTGACAAAGCGCGAAACGGCCAGAGATCAGGTGATGAGTCGGTTCTTACATGGGTCTTGGCGAGGGAACACGTTTTGTATCATACATCAAGATATGCTCATATCCAGATTGACTTTTGGAGCTACAAATCCAGAGTTGTGCGTATTGATACGTAGGAACACCCATTTGTATTATGGCCTCCATTTCACAAAACTGCGATCGCGCAGCGACTACGCTACAACCTTAACTAGATTTATAATTGGGAGATCAAGCAAAAGTATAACTATGAATGAAAAGGCTACAAAACACAAAGCGATAAAAAGTTCCTTTTTTAACTCTGTGAAATCCCGTGAGCGCTTTGTCAAGTCGACCGGCCGCAGCGCGGTCGCAGCAAGGACTCCGGCCTTTTGAAACAGGGATGTAACTCATGTAACTTTTATATCAAAGCGCCCAGTTGTTACCAGTTGTATACTTTTATCAATATCGTCATGTTGAGACATCTTGAGTAGAAAATTAATCAAATCAAATAGATTTATCAAGAGCTATCAAGGTTATTTGTCATCATGATCACAATATGCCATTCTTATTCTTAGTTTAGAACCAACAGACATCTACAACATGTAATCAAAAAAATCAACTTTCATAACGTGGTAGTAGACTGAAGAAAAGGTCTAAAAGGGAACTATGTGGCTCCAGATGTCTTACTGAGGGACGACTGCGGTGTGGAAGAGGTCGGTCAGCTTGAGGAATGTATCCACTGTACTTTAGACAACTTTCAAAACATCAACAAGTCATTCGCTTTGGATGAGTTTGCATCATAAAGTTCTCTGCGACTGTTTTATGTTGGCCGCAGAGTGTCGTCACATCGAATCTCACCTTAAACGTTTTGACATAAACTCGCGACATTTTTGGAAACCCCACAGCGATGCTGTGTTTAAAGGTTGATTTGGGAATAATTCATGAACTTCATTTCTGCTTTACTCCAACGCGTCAAACTTGTAGTCACTTCGGAAAGCAGCCGGATGTCGACGGAGGTTATGACGTCGTTCTTGGCGACGTTTGAGGCGATAAGGGTAACATGTTGGCGTTGACGTTGTGACAGGCCGTCGTGTATCGTGACCACTTTAAGTTCTTGCCGTCTGGAAACCAGAAGGAGGGGGTCAGATAAGCCGTGTGGCATTATGGCACAAGGCGATAACGACGGTTAGAAAGTAACGGTTAAGGCGTTCAAAATGACCTTTTTTTACCCGAGGACTACATGTAGATTCTTAGTCATACACATTGACGTTTCTTTGGGAGAAAATTTTTAGCAAAAATGCACTTCTTTGCAAAAAAAAAAATTGAATCAAGTAAGGATTGTTTCAATGGTAGACAGTGTAGTTAAAAGTATATAGTAAACAATCATGGAATATGTATAGCAAAGAAACTTGTGACGGCCAAATACACTGAAACAGACTGTCATAACTCGTGACCACTTAAAACTTCTTCCGGCTACTTAACACAGGCGAGCAGAAGGTGAAGTTCGATACGCAGGCTGGTTTTATGGCACAAAGCGATAACGGCTGTTAGAAGGTTACGGTTAAGGCTCGACTGGCGTTGAAAATCACCCTTTCAACCCAAGCATTGCATGTAGAATCCTTGGTCATGCATGCATGGTGACGCTTCTTTTGGACATCGAGTGTGGCAAAAATACATTTCTTTGCAAACAAATCCAAAATCAAGTGTAGATTTTGCTCTATGATAGATAGAACCTAACATTTTATAGTATAGTTGAAAGGAAATAAAGAGGTAAGAATGAAAATGCAATTTAAATAAACGTGTGACGGTCAGATACAGCGTGACAGTCTGTCATCTTTCAGCTGCCTACCATAGGCAAGCAGCAGGCGTAGGTCAGATGCACTGGCTGTCATTTTGGCAAGTTAGTAGGTTACGGTTGAGCCTTGACTGGCGTTCAGAATCACCCTTTTTATCCGAAGACCACATAAAGATTCTTAGTTATACACAAAAACGTTTCACAATCTAGTTAAAAGGAAATGATAGCTGTGGAAGATGCATCACCAAGAAAACTTGTGACGGTCAGATACACTTAAAACTTCTTCCGGTTGGCCAACAGTGTCGGGCAGAATGTGGATGTCAGATACGCCAGTCGGCATTATGGCACAAGGCGATAACGGCTGTTAGAAGGTTACGGTTAAGGCTTGACTGGCGTTGGAAATCACCCTTTTCACCCGAAGACCACACAAGTCATACACATAAACGTTTCACAATCTAGTTGAAAGGAAATAGGTAGCTGTGGAAGATACGTCACCAAGAAAACTTACAATGTCTTACAAAAAAAACTTGTGACGGTCAAATACACTGTGACAGACTGCCACACCCCATAACACTTCAAACTTCTTCCGGCTGGCTAACAGAGTCGGGCAGGATGTGGATGTCAGATACGCCAGCTAGCATTATGGCTCAAGGCGATAAGGACAGTGAGGAGGTTACGGTAAAGGCTTGACTGCCGCTCAGAATCACCCGGTTAACCTGAGGATTACATGGAGATTCTTTGCCATGCACCGTGACTCTTTTTTGGGACATCGAGTGAAGGAAAATGTTTTTTGTTTGTCTGAATCATACAGAATCAAGTATGTATTACTTCGTTGCCTCTAAAAGTTAAAAGGAAATGGGTAACAATGGAATATCTATCACAAAGAAAATTTATGGTGGAAGCTCATCTGTGTTGGTAGTAGTTATAATACAATGCTTACATTTCTTTAAACACTAAGTAATACACAGGACCAAATTTCTAGGTCATTATTGATCCTGAAGGAGGCGACAGTGGTCGTCGAAAATCTGATTCTGTGCATACCTTAGTCTTGGAAGAAAGTTTAGCATTGTATTACAAAGAAAAGTTGTAACGGAGAAATACACTTTGGCAGTCGGCCACACCCCGTTAACTTCTTCCGGCGGGCAGATGGAGGAGGCCAGATACGGGAGGTTGGCATTATGGCACAAGGCAATAACGGAAGTTAGAAGGTTATGGTTGGGGCTTGACTGGCACTGAGAATTACCCCTTTAACTTGCGGAATTACATGTAGATTCTTAGCCATTCACCGTGAAACTTTCTTGGGAGATCGAGTGTAGGAAAACTGCATTTCTTTGCCAAAAAGTGCAGAATCAAGTTTGAATTGTCGTTTATGCTTTAAATTTTGATAGACAGAATATTCCCTAATCTAGTCGAAAGTAAATGGCTGATAATGGAATATGTATCACAAAAAGTACATGCAGATTTATACTCATGCTCATTAGTGACGCCTCCGTGGGACATCGAGTGTAGCGATTCATTTCTTTTCCTGAATCATACAGACTCAAGTATGAATCGCGCCATTGATAAAATTATTATATAGACTATATTTCATTATCTATACAAGTTGAAAAGAAACGGGTATCAATGGAATATGTATCACAAAAAAAAAAACACTTGTGACGGTCAGATACACTGTGGCAGACTGCAACACCCCGTGAACACTTAAAACTTTCCCTGCCGGTTAGCACAGGGAGCAGAAGGGCAAGGCCGATACTCCGGCTGGCATTATGGCACGAGGCGATAACGGCGTTTGAAAAGGTTAAGGTTAAGGCTTCGCGGCGCCCGGAATGAGCCTTTGGACTGCAGGGATTATTTCCCTAGCCGCACACAATGCGATTTGCTATGGGCATTCAGGGTAGGATTCTATCTTCACCCATAACGAAACACCCACTCTTATTCTGTTACATCAGCGATACCGGCCTGTGTCCCTCGCGTATTGCACCGTTGCAGTTGCAATACGATATAATAAATAAAATCAATTCTGTTATATAGAATGGGGATGTTAATTGGGATAAGATGAATAAACGTGTTTAGTTTGTCGACATGTCCACAACTCGTGATGATGAAGTGAAGATTGTTTCATGTTGTTTCCCTCATTTATGTATATGTCAATGGACCACAGGAATGATAACTACAATGTGAATAGGCAAGCTAATTAGGGATCTTAATAAACAGGAGCTCAGGTACAGCAACAAAGATGTAACACTCTACACACAAGTCAAGGCAGTGTCTTAACAGCAGAAACAACATGCACAAACACCGCACGCAAATGTAAGGAATGCTAAGTACACATTTTTAAGATCAAAAAGTTTCATTCACTTTACCGAAGTTTGAACGATCAAGAATACACAGCTCATAGCAGGCTGCCTCGTTAGAACATAACTTACAAGGAGGTATGCGATAATGATAATGTAATAATGACATGTTTTGATATATCGTCAGAAATTATAGCTATGTAATAAAACATATTATTCACAATTCGCTGAGCTGCCTTTACGAATCATACATTTTCTCAGTCTCATGGGAGGAAACGTATCAGAAACAACAATAATGCTCGTAAATACGTCAAAACGATCTCCCGCATAATCAATCATGGAGGCAAATTTGAGACGTTTTGACATGTTTTGCGACCACAAACAAAAGTGAAACATTAATCATTTCTTGCTAAACGATTATACCGTGGTAAGACGTATATCAACAATGTAATTATGTGTATAGACATTCTGATATTCAAATGTGAATAGACTAAAGTATATTCAGCAAAAGTCATCTACAGATGCAATTTGATGCTGCAAGCTAAAGTTTAATTACACAGAAATATTAAACCATACCCTTTCATGATATTAGATTACCTTGTAGTCATGTTAGAATAAATCAAATATTTAGAATATCTACAAATGAAGTAGAGCTTGATACGTTAATACTATACCACATGAGATGTTTTCTAGATATCTAAATTACTTTCTAAAGGCTTATAGCTTTTAAATTAAAACTTGTACATGAAGATCTGCTCGTAGTTTGATTACACAGAAATATTAAGCCATACCTTTTTATGATGTAAGATTGCCTTACAGTCGAATATTAATGATTAAAGACTAACCAGTTGCAGACAATCTACCTACAGAAGAAGTAGATTTTGATATGTTAATACTGTACTACTTAAGCTTTTTTCTAGGCATTGAAATGTCTTTCTAAAGGCTTATAGCTTCAAGAACTTGAACATGGAGATTTGCTCTTACAATCCACTTATCAATCTTGCCGCCATTATGATATTAGTAGCTTACAATGACGGAGTATCCCTCGTTTGTATCTACTGTATAGTTCACCATTAAAGAGTGACATCTTCATCTTTCTTCTTGTACCGAAAGTATATCAGCTAAAGAAAGTTTATAGTCTTCGAGGACACCATCGACTTCTAGGATCATAATTAAGGTAGTAAAAGCTTAACTTAAATCATCGTCATCATAACTCAACTTACAATGAAGAATATTCTCAGTGTGTAATACTGTACAAATCAACAGTTCATCTCTTCATCTTTGTTCCACTTGTAGCTAAAGAAAGTTTAAAGTCTGTGAGAATACTTTTGACTTTTAGCAGTATAATTATATCTGCCCTTCGCACGTCATCATGCGAACATAACGCCGGTTCACGCGGCTCCCAATTATCATGTGTATAGACAATCTGATATTCAAATGTAAATAAACTTAAGTATATTCAGGAAAAGCCATCAATTCGCGTCTCATCTTCTTTCCTCTGGTACCGAGATAAAGTTTGTAGTCTTGGAGGATACTCTTGACTTTTAGGAGTATAATTACATCTGCCCTTCGGACGTCATCATGAGAACATCACGTCGATTCCCGCGGCTCCCAGGCTATTACTTCTGATTAACTCACAAGCGAGGTGCAGAGATGGATGTGAGCGAACACGACTACCCAATCCGGTGATTGAAGCCCGCGCGGCAAGGGATTTGTTTCATCGGGAGATTGAACGTCGCCACGTCCGTGATGCGGGGTTCTAATCAAAAAGAAACGCTGATAACGTAATATGTCAGTGTCGGATCGTATTGCACGCCTCTTACAAACTAAAATCAACTCAGGGGGAGGGATTTCAAAGTATGTTTGATAATAGTTTTTTCAACCGTAGATTATTCTAGCCGGGTAACCTAGTATTAAAGAAAGGGTATTCACGATAGGTACATGTGATGAGAAGCCTTTGTTGTTGCGATGTATTAGTATAAGTTTTGATTACTTTCCTTCACACATCTACGCTAAGAACGTAATTTGTCAGTGTCGGACCGTATTCCATGCCTCTTACAAACTAGAATCAACTCATGGGGAGGAATTTGAGAGTACGTTTGATAAGAGTTCTTTCAACCATAGATTATTTTTACCGGGTAACCCAGTATTAAAGAAAAGGTATTCACGATAGCTAGACTCTACTCAGGGGGAGGAATTAGAAAGTGGGTTTGATAAGAGTTATTTCAACCATTGATTATTCTAGCCGGGTAATTAACTCAGTATGAAAGAAAGGGTATTCACGATAGCTACATGCGATAAACACCTTGTAGCTGCGGTTTCTTGCTCTAACTTTTGATTACATTCCATCACACACCTACGAACAACAATCAACTCGGGGGGGGGGGGGGGGGAGGATTTGAGAGTACGTTTGATAAGAGTTTTTTCAACCATAGATTATTCTAGCCGGGTAACCCAGTATTAAAGAAAGGGTATTCACAATAGGTACATGTGATCACAAGCCTTTGTTGTTGCGATGTATTAGTATAAGTTTTGATTACTCTCCTTCACACATCTACGCTAAGAACGTAATTTGTCAGTGTCGGACCGTATTCCACGCCTCTTACATACTAGAATCAACTCATGGGGAGGATTTTTACGTTTGATAAGAGTTCTTTCAACCATAGATTATTTTAACCGGGTAACCCAGTACGAAAGAAAGGGTATTCACGATAGCTACATGAGATAAACCAGTTTTGTAGTTGCGATGTCTCAGTCTCAGTCTTAGTCGAGATTACTTTCAGTCACACATCAAAAGTATGTTAGAATTCATCCAACCATAAATTACCGCCGGGTACCGCAGTATAAAAGAAAGATATTTCATGATAAAGGCGTCAATTTAAATTGCTACTGTCTAACTCTTTCAACAAACAAGAATAAACTTATGTAGTGATGCTTCTTTAGCAGCATGTAATCCTCGTAAAGTTACACACACAGTAATGAAATACATCGATCACTCCCAACGAGTTTCAGTCTTATGAAATATCGATCAGTGTCGGCTTAGGGGACTTTGCGTTAGCGTTCTATTACAACAACGATCTTATCCCGTCCTTACATGCCTTCAATGCTGAGGTATTTAGCATTCACGCCTAGATATAGGTTTTTACTTCGAAAGTTGTGCGCTATTCAATTTATATGCATTCACTTTGTATAATTGTGATATGATTCAACAGTTTTTTTTTGTTTTTTTTTTTTCTAATGTAACAGTTTAGCATTTCTTTTCATATCTCCCATTCTAGTAGCTTAAAACAAACTGAAAATCAACTTTTCGAATGTTTTCCAGTCTTAACGTCCTTTTCAAGGATTGCTACCCCACTACTATGTTAATGTAATCTTGAGGACACGTGACTATGCCGATGGCTCAAAGTTCTTCATGTTTCGTATATTTTCACAGCCCACCCAAGGTCTGCAGATGAGCTGAATCTCGTCAAACCACGCGAGACTGTCCGTGGCCGGGTACGGCGAAACGGAGCCGTGTCGCAACAACAGGTCTGTACCAGTTCCCGTATCAGCACATGCATTAGTATCGATTTGTATTGATTGATAAACCTGAATACCGTAGAAGCTTTATGGGCACATGTCCGCGGCTTGTCATGTTACATCAAATCACTTGTCAGAAGCATGTATTACATGACGAACTCCAAGCGTTGTCTATCAATACTTATGACACCCTGTCTGCAACTTATGAAACATACTTAGATTGTTCAACATTGTACACTCACTCATCCAATCATTTATTCACTCGCTGCAATGCTATATGTAGTTATAATGTTAACATCGTTATTTGTTCATCATCAGGTCCCTACCGAGGGGCTGCCGCTAGAACATCCGGGACAACAGAGGCCGCCGGGGAAACAACAGGAGCCGGTTTTGGTAAAACAGGTACACTCACCCACTCACTCATCTAATCATTTATTCACCCACTCACCCACTCATTAACTCACTCACTCACTCACTCACTCATTGACTCACTCACTAACTAAATCTCACACACACACACGCACACACACACACGTACACACACTCACGCACTCAATCACTTACTCACTCATTCACTCAATCACTCAATCACTAAATCACACCCACCCACTCATTCACTCCCTTACTCACTCACTCATTAAGTCACTTACTTTCTCACTCACTCATCACTCACTCTCACACTCACTCACTCACTCACTCACTAAATCTCACCCAATCATTCACTCACTTACTCACTCACTCACTCACTCGCTCACTCACTCACTAAATCTCACCTACTCATTCACTCACTTACTCACTCACTTACTCACACATCTTAGCTTGCTCTGGATGGGAGTAGGGCGCCAATGCATGTGAACCGGTACCTCCACCTCAATATTGCAAAGCTTGCAACATTAACCTTCACACGTTCCACAGAAAAGGGGATGGATGAAAACAATTCAAGAGTGTCTGAAATTGGCATGAACAGCATCAAGCCTGAAGACAATTAACTCAATGTTCCAAACCATCCCATTGGTGTATAGCAGACGCCGCACTTTATTGATTTTGATGGTTCAAACAAATGGCTCTCGCCTAATCCACTTCCAAAGCTTTACACTGGGGAGCCCGCCTGCATCCAGCGTGCCGGTTGTGGACCACGTAACGATAGTCACAGTTCTAAACCTCCCCGACTGTGTAGACACAGAGGCCCAGAAGTGATGTGCTGCATAAGTTAACTTCACTAACAGTGTCTAAGCAGATGGCAATTACCAGACGTGTGCCCCCAGTGTCCAAAACGGAATCGGCACGTATATTCTCGAAAGAATCGTCTTGCAGGATCTTCAGTGAAGTGGGTAATTGAGATCATTCATCTTTCTGTCTTTTCAAACACTGAGGCTTCCCACAAGATCCCATGCAATTGTAAACCTTAGAGTTTTGAATGATCTTAGATATGCACTTACAAACATATAGGTGGATTTATGCTATCTGATGCTTTTGGTAAACAATACAAGTGTCCTCAAGCAAAGGAGAACAAACGCAGTGTTCCATGATGAAACCCTTACATGTTATCTAATGATCCCAGCATCAAAAGCAAACTGTCTGCGCGTGATATTTCTCTAGTTGACAGCGCGGCGGAGCTTTTTCCGTGGTGGTGCAACTGAGTGAAGATACCGTGAAGATCAGTCAGTCTGCCGGTGAGGCGCCAGTCAAAAACCTCTTCAAAACTTTTTTTGTCTCCATCAGATTCTAAACGTTAACTTCTCCGCGATCCCTTATCATCGCAATAAACATGGTGCAAACGCAAAACAGGTGATTTGTCTTCCCTGACAGACCAATGGCCCATTGTGCCTGCTTTGGTTTAGAAGGCCAACACATTAGTGCCCGTTTCTCTGACACCGACTGCGGCTAAAAGCATTGTGTGTAGGCGTATGTATTGTGCATTAATGCAAAATCATTGATAATGATAGATAAAAGTTTCTCCACAGTTTTACATAGCACAATGTTGGGTAACAATAACAAAGCAATTAACACATTAGTACTCGTCTATTTCAAAAACTATGTCTACGGAAATATTGACGGAATATGACCTTACGTGTTCTTTATGTAAGAGAAGTGTAAGTGACGGAATTTGTATTTACATTTCCATCTAAAACTTATGCATGTTACAGTTACACCGACAAAACTGACAGCTTGTTATTAAAAGTTGCTGCAGCGTAGGAATGTAAGAGATTGTTGTGCAAGTTGTTAATTCCCTTACATCCACATCCGGCGCCTTGAGACGGAAAATCTGATGTGTTAGTTCCAGATGACGGATTGTTTCCTCTTATTACCAAGTTGGAGTACAAACCTTAAGTCCAATTCACTGGAAGAAATTACTAAGCATATTTATCTGATTTGTCACCAGTAAAGTAAGTGATCTTAGGTATTTCTTTAGGTTTAATAACGACAACCGACAAGACCGAGTATTTGTTATAACGGCGACATCAATGTTATAATCACTCAGCATTATTTAGAAGCCATATCTTTCTGTGCTGTTGTAATTTCTTATTACGAAAACGGTGTGCGAACATATAGTCCAATTCCTTGCAAGAAATGACTGAGCATATTTATCTGATTTGTCACCAGTGAAGTATGTTATCATAAGAATTTCGTTAAGTTTAATAATGACAATCGACAGAGTATTTGTTATAACGGCAACATCAATGTGATAATCACTCAGCATTACTGGAAAGCTGCGATTCCTTATTACCAAGTCGATGTGCAAACATAAAGTCCAATTCCTTGGAAGAAATGACTGAGCATATTTATCTGATTTTTCACCAGTGAAGTATGTGATCTTAGGAAATTCGTTACGTTTAATAACGACAACCGACACCGCTGCATATTTGTATAACGGTGGCGTCAAGGTGACAATCACTTTGCATTACTGAATAGCTATGTCTTCCTGTAGAGCTGTAGTTTCTTATCACCAAGCCGGTGTTCAATCTCAGAATATAATCCTCTGGTGTTGGCAACTAGATGAGCAAAGGTATGCAATACAAAACATGATGGAAACAAATATTGCACAAAGTTTCGGTTAACGTTGTGATGTTTTATGTAAGTTCTTGTTTTGGTTATGATGTACTCCAAATTTAGAAAAAATATGAAATAGATTATGAAAAATATACATAGTCACATCAATTTGGCAACGATCTCCTTTATAATTATTCTTGATTCCGAGAAATGGTCTATTTTGTTCTAAATTATGACATTTAACGTAACCATAAAACATAAGGGAGTTTGCTACATCCATGACCTTTTCCAAGTCCCCTAAAACCATGATATGAGTAATTCCACGATCATAAAGAATAGATTGCGTGGAGGCCGTGTTTTTCTGCCTATGCCTCCCGCGGTGGTGTTTGCCATTTCTCCACCAGCTCTGCTGCCGTGACGAGTGATCATAGCGGGTCGCAGGGCGGCAACATTCAATAACTCACGCGCTTCCGGCGGACCTGGCAAATATCACCGGCATACATTCATATTACCGAACAGGCAGAGGGTGTCAAGGGCGTGCTAAATTGTGGGACGGGCAACTTGTAGGGTGCACTGAACTTAGAGGAAAAACTCATCTAACTTTTTGACAGTAAGTAAACTTTAAGTATGTCTTACAATGAAAATTGCACCTTGCGTTGTCTGTGTTCACAAATTCTCGTTTTTCGACTTATTTCTCTGTTTTCGCTTTCTTGGCAGTGTAATGACGATGTATTCGTTGCATCATTTTTTGTCCAACATGATAAACTGTATAATTTGCGGGACTGGGAAGTTGTGCACTGAACTTAGAAGAAAAAACTACGCCAACTTTATTGATTCTCGATAAAGATGAATAAAGTCGGTACCGGTCGAACTCCCTCTTATAGCTTTAATAGCGCTGTCAGTGTACCAGAGTTACGAATAACATTTCCTATTGAAGATGCTATTTGTACAGCAGATTTCGTAGCTTTATATGACTGACACGCATCTTTTGCCTGCTTTCTATATACGTAACGACTGGACCCACGTCGATATTTTTCAATATCAGGCCTGTAACTATGAACTTCTCCTCATGAATAAGATGTTTAAGAAGATTATGTGGCTTTATATGACTAACATCGTACATATATTCAATAACAGACGCTATCATTTCCTTACGTACGTTTTATACGTAACGACTAGACCCATGTCGATATTTTGCAATATCAGGAGGCCTGTAGCTTCACCAGAACCTGATGAGCTCATCTATCTTCATCCGTACCATAATGGTATCTGTCCCAGACCATCTCACAGCAAATCGCTTTCACTTGCTGTTTACTTAACACTCGCCCCCGCTGATCGATCAGAATCATTGCTTAACAAACCCCCAGTCTGCCTAGTGCCAGCTGGGTAAGCGTAGCCTCCCTTGCAGGCATATAGACTCTTAGATAGTCATTTCATTAGACGGCGCTCTCACTGCGACCTCACTGCGACCCAAGCTTGATATGTGTGACCCTTGATTTCATAATGAAGAAATTCATGTTAAAAACAAAGACTGAAACGAAACACACAAAGATTCATTCTTTATCTATGAAATTCGTTAAGCGCTCTGTTGGGACTTGAGGTCATAGAGAGAGCGTGGCGAGAACGCCGTCCTAGTGGAATGGGGGGGGGGGGGGTTACAGATAAGACTACGCTGGCTATAGGGAGAATACTAGTAATTTGTCAGGGGGGTTGGCTACCATAGGGTTTGACCGGCCGAGAAACAAATGTTAACGACACTCCTGGACAATAATTCTTTCTTTTGCTGAATCCTACGACCATAGTCTCGATATGTTGAAAATAGCGTATCAGCGGCTCCGCATAAAAGCCTGCAAATGAGGCTAGGTTAGCGAGAGAATAGGAGTATCGACCCGGCTTGGCAAACTGACAAGCCAATTTGGACAAGAGGATCTTTTTCAGACATCCTTACAAGCTGGTATCGATGCACTTTGCCAATTTAGACTCAGGCAAGGCGGTGCTCAAGAAGTTATGGGTGGTTTCTTAGGACTCGGTATTTGCAGAAGGGATCTTGGACAAGGAAAGAAGTTTAAGATTGATCTTGGCTTCGATTTAGAAATCGTGGAAGGCATAACTCTTGCTGACAATGATGAAATTAGACTCAGTTTTCAATGACGCAAGCTTGACTCTGTGGCAACTTGAACAATGGCATAGATGACATCGCCTTATAAAATATTTTACAGTAGCAGAGTCTAGTAATTAGCAAACGCCTTTTCAAGCCCCAGGGTTAATTGTTCTGGACTCACACCTAAGCTAATACAACAGTCAAAGAATCTTCCAGACTAATTATAAGGTCTGGTGTTCATAGTTATTAAATCACATCACTCCTGAAGAATATCGATGTAAGAGCGACTGAAAATTCAAGGTGAGCTACATTTACTTGTGTTGAACTAAAGTATTAAACTTAAACATAAAATGTGCCGACACAGATCAATCAAACTTTGTTGCAAAACAATTGTAACAAATACAATGTATCGCAAAGTTAAGACTGTTTGGAAAGAGTAGCGTCGCGCCCCAGCTGCCACATATGCATTTGTAACAACCTGTTCCCGGCTCCCAGCCGAGCCCTCTAGCTAATTGGATGGCCTTGACTGCGCGTTCCGCTGGAGCTGAATCAATGCGGTAGGATTTACGCGTAATTGCCCAATTACGTCTTAACAGCCAAAGTGTGAAACTTTCTTCACGCCTGACCACGCGCATTCTTCTCCAATTCTGGTAAGAGCAGACCTCTGGGAATTTGCGTCTCAATCCTGTTAGGCCCCCAGTCGACTAGGACGGTGCTCTTGCAGAGCACTCTCTGCGACCCAAATTTTACAGAGCGCTCAACGAATGTCATATATGCATCTAAAAGTCATCATTTCAAGTTTTGTGTGTTTTATTTTAATTCCTGATATACTATTACATGATATTCCAATTATTGAATCATCGATTAGGCAAATTTGATCTAGGTTGCAGCGAGAGCGCAGAGCTATGTAAATCATGTCCACTAAAGACTGTGACCGCTTACGACCAAAGGTTGGACAGATCGCTGAATGAATTTCACAGATAATGAGTTTTTGTACGCCTTGTGTATTTTGTTGTCATCTTAATCATACTTTTACATTTTGCACCATATTCAAATAAGGAATAAAAATATGAACCCATATCCAATTGTGGTCGCTGTACGGTCGATCAGCAATCGAAGTCTAGTGAGAAGGGGACTCGACATTCAGTCGTTCCGCTCCTTAAGCAGCTGTCTGAACGAATTTTGTACATAAATAACGTATTTTTAACGTGTGTTCTGTTGTTATCTAAATCATACTTTTACATCTTCCACTCATGAAACCAAGTTAGGAACTTGGTCGATATACGGTCGATCAGCAATGAGAAGGGGCCTACGTGTCGATATTCAGTCGTATCGCTCCTTCAGCAACTGTTTGCAGATATGCATTAAGTCTCTGAAGGCTGATAATCCCCGGAGATCCCTACATGGAGACGGATGCCGCACATTACGGCTTGTCAACCGGAGGAAAATCGTTCCACTCCGAGAAACTCGTCACCACCGCGACGCGCCGTCCATGTGAGATTAAGGACACCACGCTGTGCTAAGTGCCTGGTGTGACCCGAGGATCCCCAAAGATCGCTCGTCTTCCTCCACCAGTTGCTGGAAATTCCCAGGGCTGCTATCGATAGAAACGTTGTGCTCGCCGTACTGATCATGTGGCCTGGTCTTCTGCAGTTTGACAAGCACAACTGGAATTTTACAGCCAATTACGCCACTGAAAAGCAGCTAATCTCTTCGGAAACTTTCCTTTGGCAAATATGTTAAACTTATATTTAAGTCCGTGACCAATTTCATTTGGTTCGTAACTAACTAAATAACAACATTCTTTGCACAAAGCCCAATGTTTTCTTCAACCGACGTTTGGTTGGCCGCCTGTCATCGTCCTAAATACCTGTCGTACTGCAGCTATAGGTGTTGCTGCTCACACAAGCGTCGCCACAAGTTTATTTATATATGAACATAGCACAAATCCAGATGTACTACCACTTATGACTTTGCCTACCTTTCAGGATAAATTCCAGTACTACACATCAAAGTACTTCACGTCGTCACCACAAGGTTCTACAGTATGGGTCAACATGGAGGACCCCAGATCCATGGCAACGGTCGCCTACGGACCGGGGTCCAATCACCAGCGAGGAGCTATGGTAGGCGTGGCTGATTGACAGCACCTTCGAACATGATTTTTATATTAGAAGCTTCCATGTACTTGCCATGCCAATTGTTATTATACATATGGATACATGCATACCCTCTTACCTTCACTAGAAGGTCTGTTTTTGGTTTGGCCAAGTGTACTTTGGAAAACTGATATGTTCGTTTTATTTCTCCGTGTAACCAGCTCCAATAGCCTAAGCTTGTACAAGCAGATTCACTCTAATTCAGTTTTACCAGTACATTCAGCTTAGGTCTTATGATTCGTGCTTCCGTGCCAAGATATCCAATGTGCATTTACTGTTTTTGTGAGTGGCTAATCTAGAAACATATTCATAAATACTGAGGACCGCCCATCATGCGAACGATTGTCTTTCTTTCCAATACAGACAGTGTCTTTATCGTTTGACTTCCCGTTCTACGGACATCCCATCAGGAATATATCTCTCGTAACTAACGGTAGGTGCTGGTTCCTTTCTTCCTGAACGATATATCCTAGACCGACATTTTACTGATTTGATAGTTCGCTACTAACTTTTATCAAAGTCACGAAAGCTCTTAGGAAACGTTGTGTTTTTAGGTTTCTTGTCACAACCTTGTAGCTGATATCAGAGGATTAAAAGAAAAACAGCCAAAGACCAAACCATCTCTTCTCACCAGGTCATATTTGGTAGATAACGTAAACAAAACATGAAAAAGACCCATGAAAAATGTCTTACATATATACCTGTACATCAAAACAAAGATATTTCACATGTTGTAAACATGAACTTTAACATGTCTATTATTTTGCACAGGTTTCTTGTACACCGGCACCCTCCTACACAAGTCCCTGACAGACACGCAGTACATCGCACCTCTCATGGCTAACTTTGACCCGAACGTCAACCCGGAATCCATGGTGCGGTACAGGGATAATGGTGAGTTGGTGTAGTGGTTAAAGACCATGTCTATTGACCTAAAGGCCTTCTTTCCCTGACTTGTGTCACTCATTCGGCATTATAGCGCTACGGAATTGGTTGCAACCTTGAATACAAAAAGTGAATCCAATTTTAATTGTAGTTGTGTGCACCGTTCATAGAGTATGTTTATCGTAAGAACCAGCGGAACATGGCTGTATGAAGATATGTTATAATTTCTGCATTCGAAGCTGACTAAATCTAATCGTCACGTCAAGTCACGGAATAGAAACATGTAGCTGCCGTGTCTTAAATTCTGAAGCAGTGGAGAGAGTTGAGGAAAAACTGATTGCAGACCATTGCAGTAACAGAACACTGGACTACTACCTGAAACTATTGACTTGACTTGACTATATGTGCTTTTGACATTTGGCACAAATATGCAATGCGGAAATTATGTTATTGTTTGCTATTATTGTTTCTTCATACTGATCCAGATATGTGATGCTCTCTTAGGAACATCTTTCACCGCAGAATGGACGAAGATCAGATTAAGAGACGACGAAGAAGGTAAAAGCTATCATCTTCCGGAAAGACGTTTCTGCAAATGATGTCGTAAGGCGTGGTTGTTCATACGAAAATGGTTGTGTTGGCATTTCTTGATGCACATTTTATGGACAAAGTTAACGTCATGCTATAAGTCTCCTTAAGATATGTGCGAAAGGTCTAGGACGTGTGCAATAGACAAAATACCAAAGGATCATCATCATCATTACCGGCGTATAGGATTAGGTCGAATTAAGTTCATTCTACTTCTCCAAACGTCTTTGTCTTCTAGATCTATGATGTTTTATAAGTCCTAGACCTGCACCCCGACATCAAATGCAAATTGATCTATATAGTATTTGGATGTCTCCCAACACGTCAATATCCGTACTGTGGCATTTCATAACTGTTAACCTATGATGATGCTCTACGTCAAGACGTATTTGAGAGATTTTAAGGTGAAGTATCGTATCAAGGAAAATGAAATCATCTTGGCATCTATTTCGTTGCTCGTAAAGTCGTTGACATCTTGGAAGTTCTGTCAAGTTTGAAAGGTAATGAGTCACTGATAGAAGTTATGATATATCACTTGACGTATTTTTAGGGTGATGTATCTTATCAAAGAAAATGAAACCATATTGATGTCCATTTTGTTGCTTGTAAGGTCGTTGACATCTTGGAAGTTCTGTCAAGTTTGAAAGGTAATGAGTCACTGGTAGAAGTTATGATGTTGCTCTACATCAAGATGAAATTGAGGCATTTTAAGGTGAAGCATCTTATCAAAGAAAATGAAATCATCTTGGCATCCATTTCTTTACTCGTAAAGTCGATGACATCTTGACAGTTCTATCAAGTTTGAAAGGTAATGAGTCACTGGTAAAAGATATGATGTTGCTCTATATTAAGATGAAATTGAGGTGTTTTAAGGTTAAGTATCTTATCAAAGAGAATGGTATGATGATAAACACCTAGACATCTACTTAGTTGCTCGTAAAATATTGAAAGTTCTGCCAAGTTGTGAAGCCGTAATAAGTCACATTAGTAGTTGTTATAGACTTCCAACTGATAGCAATGTTCTTCCACAGCCGGTCCGTTCACCTTCCAAGTCACTCTGTCTACGGACGGAACCATCATGTTCGCCTACAGACAGGTCAGTATAGTCCAGATATTCCAACAGCCTCCGTTAGTCACTATATTGACCATGGTAAAACCCTGATTCACATCAGCCCTACAGCATCGGCCTTGGCTGAACATTACTACTCGAGAATGGCAGTCACTCAGTATAGTTTGGATATCTATTACTATAGATAAAGATAGGGATTTTGTCATTTCGATAAGTTTAATATCAGTTGCCGTGGAAATTTGGTAGTCGACTCTGTTGCATCTGTTTTGAGTTAATTCGCTATTTATAATGCCCTGGTTTCTACGCATCGTATTAAGTTACAGGATGAGCTATAGTCTCGGATTTTGTAAAAGTATAGCAATGCTGCATGGTATATGGTAAAACATAGCGTGGCAATATGGTAACACATGAGTATACATGGGAACAAGGCATACGTTAGAAAATTGAAAACCTTGACCTGACTTGAAAAGAAATTGAAGTTAACTGTTGATTTTAATGATTTATGTCATCATCACACAGATTCCATTCCCAGTGTCCAGAATAGACGATTCCATGTTACCCGCCAAAGTAGGGGTGTCAGACGCCTACACAGTAGGAACTCGGCTGCTTCCATTTTTAGGTACGTAAAGATTAACCTGTCCATCTTACCATGGCAAAAGTTTAGTCGTCTCCGCAGATTTCTAGCTATCATTCTATGGTGCAAAAAACGATTTTTGTTGTTGTTGCGGCTTGCCACGTCGAATACTGAGAGATGAGTAACCCACCTGGGGATTGGGAATACCGACCGATCGGAGGGCCACAGCTCTGTGGCTGGAAGTGACAATCTCGGAGATAAACAACAACATCTGGACTAAACAACCGCATGAATTTCTTACGCTGACAATTCGTTTTTTTTTTTGCCTCTTGGAAAGCTACAAACTATACCACATGTCTATTGCTTCGTTTTGTTTTGTTTCAATTTCACACCTTACAAATCTTGTTGCAGTGATTGTCATGTTTGACTTCCAGAGTTCGACAGAAAAACCATCTACGAATACAACACGATAGAGCTGGACCCGGAGAAAGTGCTGGAGGGAACATTCTTTGTGCTCTCACCGATGCCAAGTAAGTATGACAGTAAAAGCATCTACCAACGTCTTATTTTACACTTGGAGGGGACCAGACTGCTTCCAATGTAGGGTCCTCTATTATTTGTAAATTGGTATTTAACAACATATTTTATTAGTAAGAAGGAAAACCTGAATCATTGCCAATGGATTGCGATGGTTTTAACACCCAGCACACGTTCTTGTGAGCTAATAAAGTAGAAAGCTATCTCTGATCTCAACTTGCCATGTTCCGACCCACCTAATGTGTTTTACTTTCAAACCACTTGGATTTGGTCTCCTGATGCAACACAGATACCATCGTCTGGGCACGAAATTACTTCATAAGACCTAACCTCGAGGTAAAGAAAGGCTTCGGCGGTTTTGGCCTTGCTGATACATGAAACGTAATTATGGACCTGGCTTTAACCCAGGGTAGACTTCCCATAGGGATGCATAAAGCGTACTAATAGGCTCCTGCTTTTCTAATACCTGTGTTTAACCAACTTTCAATGGTTATATAAGGGCCTCAAGTGGAGTAGCTATGTTATTTTGCATACGCCAACAGCACATAAAAAGGTAATGTAATATATGTACCTTTTCAAATTGAGAACTCAATATGGTTTCAATCAGTGAAGTCGAGTTCAAACATTTGTGTAGGTAAAAGGGGTAAAATCGGTGGCTTCGCCAAACTTTGGACACTTCTAGCTGTTTCACGAGGCGTCGCTGGTCTAATTTTACTTTGACGTAAAGAAAGGCTCCGAAATTACTTCATAAGACCTAACCTCGAGGTAAAGAAAGGCTTCGACGTTTGTGGCCTTGCTGATACCTGAAACGTAATTATGGACTTGGCTTTAACCCAAGGTAGACTTCCCATAAGGATGCATGAAGCGTACTAATAGGCTCCTGCTTTCCTAATACCTGTGTTTAACCAACTTTCAATGGTAATATAAGGGCCTCAAGTGGAGTAGCTGTGTCATTTTGCATACGCCAACAACATATAAAAGGGATGAAGTAATATCTACACTATTATTGCCTGTTCTGACCTCAAGGTCCGTCATATGTACATTTGCCTTGAAGTACGTTTAATGTTATTACCGTTATATAAACATCACTATCAAAGCCACTTATAGCCAGACATCTTTTGTATGACAGAATACTAAACCTTCAAAAGAAGGGCAAGGACTATATAGGATGGCGATGTTGCCTGAATACTAATTAATAACCATTTTAGCAAAAAGTAAAAGCAAGTTGAGCGAAATTGCAAACATCCACTTACTTGGCATCAGCAAATGACATGACATCATTCAGACTGAGACAAGCAAGTGCAATAAAAAGTTACTTTTTCTTCAATCAATCAGTACAAAACAAGAATGACGTTGAGTGCTAATTCAGAATTCCGGGGATGGCAATGATTATTTCAGCAAGAGCAAGTCTCGGCACTCTTCCAGCAGTTTGGCACTACAAAATGGAACATCAGCATTTAGAGTAAGGCGTGGAGGAGCTTCAATCGGCTGCCCGTGCTAGATTCCATCAATATCAAACTGTAAGAGCGATGAGTGCTCGCTGTAAGCTGCCATGAGCTTAACAAAAGGTGATGGCATAACGCACTTTCTCATCAAAGTTATTTGACAATCGGCGTATACTTCATACACAAAAATAAAATGACAGCCAAATAATCCGATTGAGATGTGTAGATGATTAAGAGAGTTATCTAGAAGCCGCTAAATCAATACCACAGCATGAGGACAATGTGTGCATGTTGGGAGATCTTGTCAGTCAGTCTATCGAATGAAGCTGATGACACAACGTACATTCTGATCAAATCTATTTTCCCATCCACTTAGCCCCACAAGATAACATCAATCATTCAGAGAGATCTGGAGAGACGTACAGATGCTTTCAAGAGCTGCCGTAGTCATGAGAAATCAATATAAAACTAAAGGAACGGCGAGTGTTTGTTATAAGCTCCCGTGAATTGGAATGGAATTGATCAATCCTTGATGACAACTTGACAAGTTACTTTAGTGCCAACAAAGCACCCTGCTCTACAGTTCATGGCGCTATTCAATCCTGTTGAAGGTGGTCCAGTGCTAAGATCATTAATAAAGACCTTTGGATGTTTAGGCCTGTAAGAGAGAGAGAAATAGAGAGAGGGAGAGAGAAAGAGACAGAGAGAAGGGGATAGGGAGAAAAAGAGAACGAGAGATATGTATACATGCCTTTGGTACCTTTTTGTTTTCTCCTAAATTGATGTTATAGCAGAGAAACAGTGGGTGTTTGTAAGACGCTCCGGTGAGTTGGAATGGGACTGATCAATCTTCGATGACACGTTACTTTAGTGGGAACAAAGTACTATACTCCCTGACTCTATCCGATCCTGTTGAAGGTCATGTCCGGCGATAAGATCATTAATAAAGACCTGTGGATGTTTCGGCCTCCTTGAAAATACTTTTAATCTCCAGTGCCTTCGGTGACGTTCAGAAACGATGTTTAATCTGATGAAAAATCCTGGCCATTCGGGTTATGAACTTTCCAAGGCAAAGTGTACAGCGGGCGGCGTTATCGCAATTTTACTTGATGAAGTAATGGCGGTGTGCGATTCAAATCTAACTAACATCTAAGTGACATATACAGTGAAATATGTACAGTACATAATGTAAACATACATGGTAGAAGAAAGTGATAAGCTAAGCTAATCTAGTAAAGTCAACTTCGATTTCTTCTCGCTTCTTTGTACATGTGTAGATCATGTTTCTTATACAAGGGTATCTAGACGCAACAAAAATATGAATTTATCCGTTGCGTTTAAATATTCAAAGTATGGGAATTTCTCATTTATACACTTGAAAAGAGCATTTCTTTCTATGTCGTAAAGTTTACAATCGAAAATGAAGTGCCGCTCATCTTCTATTTGATTTAACTTACAATATTGGCAAAGTCTATGTTCTAGAAGCATAGCTACTTGTTGCTGGATGTTAGAGGAACGTAACGTGTTTGTTATCATCTCCCGTGAGCTGGATGACACAAGTTGCGTAAGCGCGAACAAAGCTTCCTTCTCTGGTAAGACGTGTATATCTACGCACTCTCGACGAAGATCAATTTGCCGATAAGAAAGGCCTGTGGATGTTTTGGCCTTCCCAGAAGTACATTCAATCTCGGATGCCTTTGGTCACGTTTAGACATGATGTTTTTATCTGATGAACAATCCCGGCCATTCGGTAATGAACATTTCAAGTTCACGGCCAAAAGTACAGCGGGTGGCGTTATCGTGATTTAACTTCATGGGATGATGGCTGTGTGCGATTAAGGCTAAAGCAATAATGCAGCTGATGGTGAAACTCTACGTTGAATACTCAGCATTTACAGTTTGGTTTACCAGTTTGGCTTAGTAGACCAAAATGAAAATGTGCGGAGTTGTTGGAGAGTGCGATCATGAGTAACAGCAAGGGCATCGCTTTGGAAAAAGTAATTAGGGTCGTGAACAGAACATGCAATTTTGTAAAATAGATTCATCAGTAAATCGCCCTGAATTGTGGGATAATGGGATTCAGAAGAGCTGATGAGAGAAAACAAACAGTTACTGCAGTAAGGCTCAACGCGATGGACGTTAGGTTTGTGGACAAAATATGAAATCCTGGTGTATGGAAGAAAGCTTTTAGTGGATGAACGGCGGGAAAGTGCCAATATAGTAATGGATTGTACCCCTAACCATTAAAGTTTAGTGCGTAAATAGGGCGAATATGACAGTTTTTATAAACAAATCATTGCAACTTATAATTACTGATTGGTGGTATCAAGCTGAAAGCGTAATTCAAAGTACAATCAGCTGCAAATCGCACCTCCCATTGGATATACTAGTTATTATTGTTCATTTCGGGCTCGACGGCCCATATTGACAGACAGACACATACACATCAACAATACATCTAAAATAAGTATTTACTAGGACCAGGTTTGCCTTACTTTCTTGCTTTATGGCATTCTTGTTAGCAACACATTCAACACCGGTACCCGCTATATTGTCTATTAATGAACTCTGGCTATTTTGGTTCGATTCATCGCTACGGTAACCCTGTCGCATGAGATAGGCTACGGGATTGCCCGGAATCGCAGCCGTTTATTGCGTACTAGATCAAACCCCCTGACAAGGTTTTGCGGTCAATGCCATCGGTACAACGTATTGGCAGAATGTCATGAAGTCAGGATAAAGTTAGTAAATCTGTCTACCCTGCAAATTCTACCCAGATCACAGTAAGGCACATATTGGTTATTGGAAGCCTGAAGGCGTACTAGAGCTCCAATCGACGCTACAATAAACGATCGGGGATTTTTCGATATCGTCTCGCCAATAGAATTTCCACTGCTGTAGGCCAGGCTGGTAGTCTGAGTTGGTCATTATGGATCAAGCATGTGTGCAGCTAACTTTAAGGAATGTAATATCGGTCCCCTTAAGGCTAATATGCCATAATTTAGATATTCAAAGTCCGTAGCTCAAAGTTAGATTTATTAGTGTCCAATACTATTGCTTCTTTGCTGTATTTGTTTCCGATGTTCTCAATAATGTATAAACTTGAAGCTTAAACTTGCCAATAACCCTTCACTGTAAGCCGAGTGTCTCGCTCATAACTATTTTAAGTCCGATGCGTAAAGAGAGATTGATTAGTGTTCAATGGCACATTCAACAAGTCCGGAGATCCTTTTGATGTCGCATTTCAAGTACTAACTAGATCTTTACTACCGATGTTCAGATAAAACCGATAAAACCGAAAAAAAACACGAAAACTTAACAAAAATTTGAACAATGCATCGTAATCTGGTCTTTCAAAATCTTTCGTCTGAAATAAGAGTTACGGGTGTTCAATAATGCATCAGTTTTATCTCCTTCTGGCCAATACATAATGGCTAATTACCTTGCATGCATGCTTCCAGCTGATAAATGTTTACATCAAGGTGATAAACATGAACTCGAAAGCATCTAAAACCTTGCCGCAGTGTCGTAAATTTCCTGTAAAACGTATACCCTTAATGATACCCCCATTCCACAAGGACGACGCTCTCGCCTCGCGCTCTCTACGACCTAAAATTTAACTGAGCGCTCAACGATTTTCAAAGATAAAGAACAAATCTTTTCCAGTTTGTGTGTTTTGGTGTCTTTTCAGTAATACTGGTATATTTTGCATGATATTCCAGTTATGAAGTCAAGGGTGACACATATTCATCTTAGGTCCGAACAAGAGCGCAGGGCGATCGCCGTCTCGTGGAATGGGGGCCTAAGTAAAAGGAATGAGTGTCCGATATTACGACCGCACCCTGTTATGTATCAGTGTCCTGTAGAGTACACGCTGTGTTATTAATGGAGGTCTGCTGCCCACATGAAAGGAAAATTAACAAACCTCCAATCTGATGGATCACAGCCCTGATCCATATCGGAAAACTGACGGAACGTCATGATTACATAGTCCTGTAAAACGGGTGAGATGTCGCGACTTCTACTCTGATTAATGGTGTCGACACTGCTGAAAAATATATTGGATATCAGCACTAAGTTAAGCCATATGGGTGAAAATCCAATAAAAGCGGTGGTCTCATATTTATTAGGAGGTTCTGTGACCCGCATGATGACATGCCTTTTAGCAAGATTGACAGTTTTCCAAAACGCCACGAAATATACTGTATACTAATGAATAAATTTACTTTGTGTCAGTGAAGTTTATGTGTTATTCAAGCTCAATGTACAATATTGCAGGTTACAAACACAGTTGTCAAGTCAACGCTAGAATGTGCGAGGAAAACGACTTGTAGATATTGTATAATAAATACCTTGTTAATGACATTGTTAAAATGTTGGCCATACTATACCAAGACCATGCTGTCAAAGAATTACTTATCCATGTGTCGTTGAAAGCTAGTTCTATTTAGTATCGTTACGTTCAAGATCGCATACAAATATAAATTTTCAAGAGTTTGTTCATCTGTATCAAGTTACCTCCGACCATTTATGAACCCTCTCCTTATTTACCCAGCTTGCAGTGACTTCCTGACGTGTGACAGCTGTGTGACGTCAGACATCGGGTTTAACTGTGGCTGGTGCAACGTTCTGCGCAGGTGCGTAATGTGTTACATTGTTTTATCATATAGCGTGGACATGATAGTTTAATCGTGCTCCTACTAGTACGTGGCTCAAACAAGCTTAGGAGTGGCCCTGAATGCAGATCACACTGGTTGAATCATAGGTGTATCTTTTAATGATTTTTTTTTTGCACTTATCGGGCATCAAACGCTTACAGCCTCACGGTATATCTTGCTGCAAGTGTTTCTAGTGGCTCTTCGACCCGCGGCTAGAAATCTATGGTTTCAACAAACAGCAAAGCGATATGGGCATCAAATACAGAGGAGACAGAATGTATCCCGCGATATCGGTACATTGTAGTGCAAAGTGATAGGTATTTGCTCTTCAAAAGTTCATCGACCCTCCAATGTTATACTTTATGTTTTCACACTAAATTGGCAATGTGTGTTGGGATGGTCGTTGAAATACAAAATACATGAAAAGCACAATAGGATCGATCGCGTAATGCACGTAAGAGTGATGGCATCTCTCCGACCCTTTCAGTGATTTTGTCATCCAATTCTTTCAGAAGTGTTTTCCGATAGAGGGCTACTTCAAACAGCATAAAAGAGACCGTTATTTTCAAAGAACAAGCCTGTATTTCCATTCGGCCATACATCATGTAACAGGTACTGGTTCAAGGTCGATTCAAGTACTCGCAGCGGTGGTCGATAAGCATACGATATAGTTGTATCTGTTAGTCACGTAAGTCAAGTATCTGATAGATAAGGAGCAACTTTGTCGACTGTTCAGTAGACCTGCATGTAGGGGGTACGAGTTTGTTCAGCGATCTTGAGTGGGTAAAAAAATACACAATGTAGTTCTGCCTATAAAAACAGTTTCAGCTTCAAGAACAAAAAAACTGCAAAAATATTCAGGAAAACAGTTCACAAGTTCAGAAAGCAGTCTGCACGTTCAATGAGTAGTTTAAAGTGCATACAAACACACAGACAACCGTTTAATATGTCAAATGAATCGTCAAAATCTGACTACATCATGGCATGTCTAAGTTCCAGAAAAAAAGTTGAAACAATGCTGAGATGAAACTTTACATTGTCCTCCTCATGCATTATTTGCCATCGCCAATGATAATTACGCGACATGACAAGACAGATTGCTTCCGATTTCAATTTGCAACCTGATCTGGATTTGAATGTTAGAGGATCTATGATAATCCCGGCTAGGCTGTGGATCAGTGATGATGCCTCCTTCATGCATCTTAAGTACGACCCAGCGTCTTGCCTTCACCTTATGGCATTTCTTAAGATATTCTTTAAGTCGGCAAACATGTGCGGCATTTACTCTTGAAGATGCCGGCTTTGGTCTTGAGAAAAACGCGTGCTTGGAATAAACATTTTGGCTACAACAGTAAACTCTAATGCCTACGACATGAAATTCCAGGAAATCCTTTGGAAAATTAATGGGAAATGACACACCTAACAATCGTATAACATCCAGAGATTGCTGTATAACAACTTCCGGTAAATCTTGATATCTACCATACTTAAGCACTGTTATAATGGGATGAGCTTGTAGTCTAGCACAGTAACTCTAATTCATGCAACATGAAGTTGTAGGAAACTTCCTGAAAATTGATGGGAAATGACACACGTAACAATCTTACTGCATTCAGAGATTACTGTATAACAGCTTCCAGTAAATTGTGATATCTACGAGACTTAGCTATCATGAGAGGAGCTTGTCGACCAGCACAGCAACTCTAATGCATACAATATGACATTCCGGTAAATCCCCTGGAAAATTAATGGAAAATGACACACGTAACAATCTTCTAACATTCAGAGATTACTGTGTAACAACTTCGGTAAATCATGATATCTACCAGACCGAAGCTATTGCTATCATACAAAATCCCCTTAACTCTTTGCTAAACCCAAATTGCAAGCTTCATCCGGCAATTCTCTGCATACTATCTCCCTCGGGTCATAGCTTGTACCATTATACACAAGTTATGACAGTCATCGTCGTGAATTCGTCCATAAAGGCGATTTTGGAGGGTCATAGAACGATAGTTTGATGTTGGGGAAACCTATTCATCATGTTCCAATGGTGCGACCTTGTCCGTTTTACATATCTTTGATTAGCGGGTTCCGAGACAGACGGCGTACTCATTAACCTTTTATTCAGCCGGATTCATTAATCTTAGGGCCCTTCCCATCGGTGGTAGTGCGTTATACTTACATAGGGTTACGGCATTGACTTTCTCGTTTTGAATTTGTATATCTTGATTACAGTCGTGTTGACCAAATACAAATGAAGAATCACAAAATCACAGTTTCTCAAGCAACTGGATACGATTTTAAAAATAATCATATTCAGTTGCTTGAGTAACTATTATTTAGCGTGTCGTATTACCTGGATGTCTAACCTTCATCGACGTAATGGAAAAATCAGTTATTATTAGTGAAAGGAGGTGTCTGTTATTGTATGGCCTGGACAATAAAATCGAGCTTTACTGGTGTTCTATACTCCGCCACAAGACAGTACGGAGTCTTTAGTTTTAAATCTTGTATGTTTTTTTCAGCAGTTATTCATAGAAAAGTTTCATTGAACATTCGAATGGATGGTATTGCGATGCCATCAAAAGTAAGTCCGAGTTTAGAAAATCTCCAGGAGGCATGTGATACGGTACAAACTTGAGGAAAACTGTAATGCCGACCATATGTTGGCATTAATGGAATGACTTCCGTAACGCTCGTATATAGCCATAGTAATCCTATCTTAGGAGCCTCTAAAACATGACAAAAAGTCACAAAGTCTCCAGTTGGCTCCATAAAGGAAAAGGGAAGGTCGTACAGCTTATGCAACTTGTTTTATAGATGGGCTTCATTTAAAGTTCAGTGATGTAGATACAGGTGTTCTCCACCAAACAACATCCTGCTTTGTTGGAGAACCATAACCTTCCCTTGACTACAGTCTACATTGGGTTTAAATTAAATATTATTGCACTGCCCATAATATTTTAAAAAATGGTAATGCATGTGTATTCCATTACCATTACCATTACTGTGTATCCCATTATATGAAAACATGGTAGTGCATGTGTATAAAACTGTAATGGCAACCATATGTTAGCATCAAAGGAATGACTGCCGTAGAGCTCGTATAGCCATATAGTGGCTCTAGTTAAGGAGCCTCTATAACTGGACAAAACAAAAAGAAAGGAGTCATGAAATATTTCGTGTGCTCTGTAAAAGGAGAAAACGTCGTGAAGGTAAGTGGTTCTATAAATCGGTTTTGTTGAAAGTTCATTCAGGTAGATATGGAAATGTTCTCCAAACGCCATGCTTCTTAATTTGTAGAGCCTAATTCCCATCCCTGTCTCCGTTTCGTTTTATCAAACACTGGTCATAACATAAAAACATATGGTCTTCGATGTGTGTACAAACTGTAATGCCGTCCATTTGTTATCATCAATAAAAAGACTGCCGTATAACTATAGTTATTCTATTTACAAATCCTATATAACCAGACAGGAAAGTCATTAAACTTTATGTGCTCCATAATAGGAAGGGAACGTCGTAAATATATATACAAGGTTTTACGGATCTATTTCATTTAAAGTCCAACGAGGCAGATGTTGTTGCCTGCCAACAATGCAGTGCTTCTTTGGAGCTAACTGAGCCGCATCTCTCTTCTTCCAAACTATTCCCTTCTTGCGTTACGATTCCATCCAACACATGTAGAAAATGCCCCTTGAAATGGCACGTGACACTGAAATTCACATGCGGAAACGAGTAGAAATTAAGGGTCCAACACGATTCGTACAAATTGCAATATAACTCTGAAAATTAAAAGAGATAATTTTAATTGGTTCTTTATAAAGGATGATGTCGAGTTCACGGTAAATGTCGTTTTTGAAGTGACCGGTCTTATCCATTACAGTATTATGAAGAGTAATGTAAAGTCCACAGTAAAAGTCACATTCTTTCATGGGTTTCATTAGGAATTTGAAGAGGATGAGAAAGGCTCTATGAACAGAATTACTGCGACACTACAACCGTATTACCATTTACACTAACATTTGGTTGCAATTAGTCGTACACATAACATTAATGCGTTATATGAGCCCCATGAAGCTCTCAGTAAAATTGGACTTGAATAGAATTCTAACAGCAGTCATCAAATATTTACTCCTGATGTCTGTTCCAGATGCTCGGACGGGCTGGACCGGCTGCGGCAGGAGTGGGTAGCAGCCAGCTGTGACGAACAGGTGGGGCCAAACGCCATGCCTTTTCTTCATCATACATGACAGGAAAATCCAATAGTGATAAGGATAGATAGGGCCAAGGCGATTTTGTTTTTCATCTATCGGTTTGGCTGTTCAGCACACACAGCCAGGGCTGCCCAACTAGCCTGTGGCTATTTCAAAGGGCTAACCCTTTTGAGAAGGACAAACGTCATGTCTTTTCTTCAAAGGAACGCCAGATTTCTATGATATTTAGTATGCAGGTAGCTTAGACAGAGGTGTACACAATGATGTGCAAATTATGCTAATGGGGACTTAATTTGCATAGCTAATGATATCAATTATAATATTTCCAGTGTTTTCCATTATAAGACCCAAATGCATGTAGTTTATGGCAAGTATGACATCAAAAGATACCAATTATGCAAATGAATTCCTAATTCGCATAGTTAATGCAAAAGGACGTAATTCATGTAAGTGGAAAAAATATGACTGTCAATATTGCAACTTTTATAAGTTAGATAAAGGTGTTTATGACCCAGCATATATTATGTAAATGTATAAGTCATTTGCATAAACAGGATAGTTAATGGAGATATGAGGTCTACGAACTCTTGTTATCTATTGCTTTGGCTATTCAGCACACACAGTCAGGGCTGCCCAACTAGTCTGTTGCTATTACAAAGGGCTAACCCTTTTGAGAAGGACAAGACAGTACATTTGAATTTTAACATGGACAGTATAACAATTTGCAACCGAATTTGTAAGCAAGATATCTACCCGTGTTATCCGCTTTGTCTTGTATCATCTTTAAGTTAAGTCCTTGCAAAATCAATTTAAAACGGAAGTAAGGAAGGCATAAAAGTCATCAAAGTATGTGGGGTAAACCCTCGTCTATCAACAGCTCTCCTGGGAAATCCTACGGCAGCAGAACGGTGGATTTACATCCTAATTACTGATGGTATCTCCCAGCCCCGACCTCACGGGCCTCACACGGGTTGATGAATGTCTTGTAGGTGATCCACTTTACCGGGTACATGCCCGAAACAAAGAGGGATCCTTCTGTTCCAGACTGGTGCGTTTTTAAAGATAAATCCTATCCTCCCGAGGGAGGAAACAGAAAGGCTCTATTACTCAGGAGATTGTACATGCAGTTTGTGTGTCCAAACGTTAAGGCCTCTATAAGCCCCTCAATGCAAATTGTATGCTTTGACATACTGAATATTTGTGTCAAGGATTCAACTGAAAGGATGTTCAAAGTGCCGCTAGTCAAGTTGTTCCTTCTATGTTGCCAGTGAACAATGGCTGTGTGTATGAGTAGAAAGCTCTCATGCATACATTGTAGGCCTATATGGAAAAAAAACTGAAAAGATAGCTCATTTCGTGCATGTTCATGAAGCCCCAAGTATGCCCCTCCCGGGGAATGGATAGTAGCATTTGGCAACAGTAGGGTGAATAATTTGCCAGGAGAATCGGTCCGTGGGAAAGGTATCCTTTTTCCTTTGCGGACAAATGCTATCCTACAGTTGCAAAACTCACCCGGTAAACATTCGCCTATATGTGGCTAAATTCGTCTATATTTTCAGCCAGCGTATTCGATCTGGCGGAGACGTATATCTTTGTCAGATTATTTGAAATGATCCCATCATGATTAGCCCTGGCAAAGGAACAAAAAGCCGAAATCATGTGAACTCCCTTGAACTCTTGAAAAACGGCCTCGGCCGAATGAGTGTATGTTTTGCATACTTCCAAGGTTAAATAAAGTTTGAAAGAAAAAAAATGTGCCCGTTTGTTGTTGACAGAGCGCCGCGCGGACCATCTGCGAAGAGGAGGACCCTCTGACGACCACCAGCGCACCGCCCCTCCTGCAGGTAATGGATATGATCACATATAAATCTAGGGCACTCAGCCTTGCTCACGAAATGGACCCGTAAGTGACTCATAACCTGAGCTGGAAAAAAATCAAAATCCAAGATTCGGATCCGGATTTCATTACGGGAGAAGTAAAGGGACCGGTGTAACTTCCGGCTTTAAACAGAGACGGAGGGCGACACAGGTTATCTGGCACTTACGATCCGTTGCTGCAGTCGACACGTGTCTCCAACATCACGTTCGAAAGTAGCAGTACTGGACGGGTCCATTCCGTCTAGTCAGCCAAAACTTTGGATCAGTCAAAATTGTTTCTATTGTTGGTTGTGTAAAGTTTAATCATTGTTCAGTCAATCCTTCTTTTCTTCAGGTTCCCGCCACCTTCAAACCAATAGTCAAGCCCACTACAGACTCCGCTATGCACCCGAACCACCCCAGCAACCACACAACTGTCCGAATCAACAGTCAAATCACACAGACACCGGTGGTCAGGAACGATCAGAACACTGTAGGAGGTACGGCATTCTGTTGCCATTTTGTCACGCATACCGCGTTCTGTTTTCATATTGACTTTCTTTTTAATTCAAAGAAGAATCAAATAATACAAATTAATGGACGAAGCCAAAGTGTCGGCCTACTCAAGTTGTACACAACTTATTTTCTAGTCGTCACTTGTCGATTATGGAAAATACAATATTTGACAACATACTGAAACTTGTCAATGACAGAAAACTCATTGAACGTAAGCCCACCCCCACTCAGGATGAAAAAAGACACATATAGCTAAAAAAAAGTTTGTTGCTGTGATGTAGTCATGTGTGTCCGATTGGGTTGGGTCTAGTTCTAGTATCAAAGAGTTTTTAGCTTGTATCCGATTGTCAATGCCCACACTTTGTGTTGAAAGATAGTTCTGGATTACAGGAAATTCCGTTGCCTTACTGGGAAAAATACATAGCATCTCAGATCGACAGTTGGTCATATTATGCTGTGTGAATTCACTGTGGTAACCAGGACATATTAATGTTTGAACTTTGACCGCGATAGGTCAGAGTTTAAATCTTACTATGTCCTGGTTATTCAGATAGAGCTCGTACATCATAGCAGAGCCAACAGTCGATCAAAGACGCTATGAACTTCCCCAGTAATATAGTTCAACACATTGTGTTCATTGCTTCTCAACGGTCCTCAGTTTTGACCTTTCGTCCCACACGAAAAGGCGACTTTTATGATTTTATTACTCAGTTTACAAAATACTTCCACATTTTGAGCACGAGTCTGAACTATCGCGTTCTCCTTTTCATTTGCACCATCTTATTTCCCTCAGGCAAGAAAGAGTCAAAGGCGACGATGGATAACAGCGCTTCTTCCGGGGCAAAGAACACTTCACGCCAAAGAATATTGATTAACGACCTGGAGGCTGTGAAGAGCGTTGTGGGGAGTCCGATCAAAGGGAGCGCCACGGAGTTCAACAGAAGAAAGATTCGGATGGAGATCATCATAGGCGAGTTTTTTAAAAGGATACTATCATGCCTTGTTCATATATCCACCCATGTAGGCAAATTTGTATACAACTCTAAGGAAAAACGAGAAAGTACTATAAATTCCTGACACGGCATACTTTTACCGACATTCTGTTTTAGAGCATTAGCAAGTGCATTTTTCTATAACCTTTTTTTTTACTGTTTGACATAGTTTAAACTTGTCCTTTGTATTTGTTAACTATTAGCAATAGTTCGACTTTCATGTGCGTACTTTGCCATACATTGTACCAGATACAATTGTCGCGCAACAAAGTTCTCCTTCTTCTAGGCATCATTGTGGCTGTAGTCGTGGTGGTGGTCGCGCTTGCCTGTATCATACACACGTACTCACGGAAAACATCCAGGTCCGGGGTTCTTGTCGTTCAGGTAAATATATTTCATGGGATGATTTCAGCGCACAGTCAAACCTGTCTATGGTGACCACCGTATAAACATTAAGAGTATAGTCAGAATAGTGGACTCTCAATGCTTGGTTTTCACAAGAGGCTAACATGAGAAACACGCAAATGGATGATGATGTAGGCTTTTAGTCAAATACCTGAGACGCCATAAAAAAAATGGCCATAATGGCCAGTACAGGGTTGACTGTGCAAACTAGTAAAGTAAAACTGCATATACCTACTTTACAAAAGTCAGTACTGCGTTACAACTAGGTATATATAACACCAAAATTATTAATGTCTGTGGTCACATGTAGGTGGTCTCCTTATTGCAAAACCGCTCGAGCAGTTCTGTTCAATTTAAGAATTATCGCTCACTAGAAAATACAAAACCAATTTTATTTCCGTTAGCAATTCATCAAGCAAGTCCATCCAGAGCCTGTCATAAGTTTAACTGGTATACTGCTACGTATTTGAGTAGATATACAGTAAAGTGTGATCATTACAGTTGCAGTAGAAACAAACTGTGTACTGAACTGTACCGAGTGTTCTGTGGTTCTATACTGAACTTAAACAGTGTTTCTCTACACCTGAGTTTTCAGGTCAACGTCCTGAGGTGATGCTCCTATCTTCAGACAAAGTGTACTTTTCACCGTGAGGCCGGGAGTGCAGGGGGCGGTGGGACAGGTATGTTCGAGATACTGATGACTTATAGCATGTGGCCTGGTGACTACAAAGATCTAATTTCAAAGCAGATTTACCGTTGGCAATGGCAGTGTCCAAAGGGAAAAGGCAGTATCCACTTGGCCACCCCTTTGGATACTCTAATGGCCACCATTACATTTTTTTGTAGATCAATAGAGACCCTGTCTTTACGATTTCATGCTACTGTACTAACATGGGTTGCAAACATAATGCCAAGCGTCGTTGGCGTGTTTGCCTTGTTCTTTGTACTTGTCGAAGAGAGCAATGAAACTTTTATGTACATTGTACCTTCATGAATATCATTGTACATGGTGCGTTTGCTGATCCATTTAATTTGGTTTGTCCCGTTTCAGACGGTTTTTTTCTTGCTACCCGGAGTAACACTATGTGTCACGTGGACGACATCAAACGTCAAATCTGTACAGCCATAATCTCTAAGCTACTTGCAACTGTCACGTGCAGGCTGTGTCTGGAGACAGTTGCCTGGCGACGGTTGCCTGGAGACAGCTGCCTGGAAACCGTTGCCTGGAGACAGTTGCCTGGTAGCTGCTCAGGCTATGGAAACCAACGGTCACATAATGTCACTAAATTCATCGAAATCTGCAGTCCAACATATGGACTGTTTTAGCCGTGTCCTGTTTGTCTGATGGTTTGTGTACATACGACACCGAACACGGATAGGCCGATTCCAAAAATCAACTGTGTGAATTTCATATTGTATAGTTCAAAACATGGCATTTTATCAAGTGGAAAATTAAATCTTTAACTCGACTGTGAAGCTGTAAATAACGTGAGTGAAGAGAAATAGTAGACAAAGAGATACCTGAAACCATGGATTATATTTGGCCTTGAATTTTCTGGTGTATTGTGTAAGGATAAGAAGTATCGATTAAGTCACCAACTTGTGCATTGTTGTGTAACAAAGGCCAAAAGTGTTGAAACATTGTGTAACTATCTGAAACTCAGTCCAGTGTTGTGGGCGCTAAGACGAAGAGATATGACCAGTACCCTTAAAGTTATATCATTATGGCTGGAACCATGTAGAGTGATGTCAACAGTTAACTAATTGGAGCTCTAAGCGTCTTGTCACTATGAGCCATGGAAGTTGAATTCTTGCCTGCATCTCCGATCTTAGACGCATGGTGGCGCTGGTGAATCATCAAGGGTAGGTCGTTAGCTGCTACGTTGGTCCTTGGATCTGCCAAGTGACTCGTTGGACGGCAGTCATACCTCCGTATTTTCTCATCTTTCTTTGCCCCGACTACCGGATTTTAATAATCAGACTGCTGGAAACAACGTCCTGACAGTTAATAGAATTCAATGATGTCAGCCGATATAGCCAGAGGTATTCAGCCGTTGTCTAGTCATTAAGTTCCATCGATTCACTTTGACAGCAAGATCATTTGTCAACGGAACAGAGTTCGTCGCAACCTTGGGCCAAGATCGAACGCCTTCGGTTCACGTTGACCTTGACAAGAAGGCCATTTCTCCACAGGATGGCGTTCGCTTTGACTTTGAGAGGATTACCTTATATGGTCATTTGTCATCGGAACAAGTTTCGATTTGCGTCGTCCTTGGCACGATTGAATGTCTTTGGTACCCTGTTCCTCTGGGTACTACAGCGTCATCTGTCTTTGGGACAGCGCTCGTTTTGACCTTGGAAAGAAAGACAGCATGTCCTTAGGACAATGTTTGCTAATAACGCATTAAGAAAATGGAATAACTTCAGGTGACATAGTTCAAGGCTATCATCACCAGAAAACAATTTGTGTTTTCGGGACAGTTTCGCTGTAAGGTCTACTTGGAATCACATTTTCCGGCATTCAAAGACGATGGTTTGAACATGGCGAGTACATTTTTATGTATGTCATTATATGGTCCGGAAACATGGCGAAATCTTGTTCGTTTTCTATGTCCGTACACAATATAAACACTCACCGAGATTTCAGTCATTTTTCTGACCCCTCTCAAGTTGAATTGACAGGAAGCATATGTCACGTGACCTGAATTGTGACGTCAGAGCGGTGTTATCTAATTATAGAGTCAAATAGAAACCACTTCCTTGCTAAATGTACCTAAAAGTATATACACCCTGAAGTATGACATAGTGCACATCATTCACATAATTGAAATAATTTTGTACTTCGTGAGCGTTAAGTTAATGTACCGGGTGTACGGTAAAGTTAAGTTACGATAAGTTTATTACTTTTATAATACATAATCATTGGTCGTCTGTTGATCGGGGGACCGTGTATTGATATGACACGTACTATTTTATAGTATCTGTAACTGACAAATCTTTAGGTCGTTAAAAAGGCCACCTAGTGAAAATAAATTGCATTGCAGCATTGCAGATATATATACTGTTAATGAATGTTTTGTTAATTCAGTGATAACATTATTTTGATATCCACGCTTTTTGTATCATGTTGATACTCGTTTTTTCAACCAAAATTGGAGATGAAGTTAGTTATCACGTATAGTTGTTAGACGTCGATGAAAACCTGGTCTAATGCTTCTATTAGCCTTATTTAAAATGTTGATATCATGTCATCAAATAAAGATCACAATACGAAATTCACATGTTTAAATCGTTCTCTGCATATGTGCTACATTGATTCCTCGCCAGGAGGCGCTTTACTGCAAAAGTACAGTGTGTGTGCTGTGTGCGCGCGATGTTTTAAAAAATGGCACAAAATTAAGTCAGTTTGGCCTGATTTATTAAGAGAACAATAAACACACCGAATGCAAAGACTATATTTTTTGTATTTCACTTCTTTCCCCTGCCCAGCACAAAGTAGGACCCCGTTACCAACACCACTTACAAGTAACGTTACATTACAATGGGTAATCGCTATCCTGAAATACATTTAGATCCGGAAAATGTTTTTACTCTGTACGTTAATCGCGGTTTCGTTTCGACTCGATTTTATGCTGAATTATATAAAGTAAAGGATGACTTATCAACAGTATCATATTCTCTTAGTTCTTATGGTAATATATACATAGCATACAAATCTGTCAATATTTTCAAAATTATCAATAGTTTTTTGTGTGTTTTTTCACACGATCTTTACATAACAGTTATGCAAACAATGGTTCACATTCTAACTGGTTACGAGGTGTGTTATAAAGCACGTTGATACCTATACCTCGGTTGACAAAAGGGCTATATTCTTGTGGCTTGGATTCAACATTGAATGCAATATTCCATTTCACTCAACTCCAGCTTCCTGTACTGAACAACAGCTTATTACAATACGGAGTCTTTTATCTGGTGCGGATATACAACATATAGCCACAAAAATCACATTTTACATGAAAACGACTTAATAGAGATATACAGATAAAACGGAGTCACTATTTCCATATATTTACAATTTTCCGTGATATTCTTAGAGGATTTTTAAAGCCCCATCGACTTGATATCATACTACTCTCTAATTTCTTCTAGAGTTGAATAATTCCAAGACTTCGTGAAACAGTTTGTACATGGAAACATTGAACAGTCTGGTTGAAATTGTCATAAACGCACTTTTTGGCAATATCTACAACTTTGGCAACAGTCACTTTATACAATTATCTTGATTAAAAAGACATCTAAAACACATTCTTGTATATAGGCACAACAATACCATCTTTATAAATGTATCAGAATACATAGTGTTCATAGTGATGAGGGCACGTTTAATTTTGACTAAGTTAAAATGACACGCTTGTTAATGAAAACCCAAGTCCTACTGAGCCCGAATTGTCGGTTCGCACAATGCTTGTTCTGTATGCTAGCCCTGACTATTGCCGGGTTGAGAATATGTCTAGATATATATTACGCGGTGATTCTTGAGCTAGATCTGTAATTGTTGGGGGTAGACCCATTTCAAAGATCCGCTTCATGTGATGCAGTGATGAAGTAAACTTCAAACATGCAATATCCTACCGAGAAAATGTTACTCGTTCTTGAACTGAAGAAGATCTTACGATTTTTTCTGCTGAAGCTACGTCGTAGATGAACCCCTGAGCTACATGTGGGGGTTGAAAAGTCACCAATGCACCGTACAATCAGCGGAGAACTGCACCCGTGTGGTTGCTGTAAAGCGAGGTAACTAGAAATGAGCAATATCAAACTAGTACCCTTTGTTTCAAAGGTGTCTGGGCACTTCAGCAGTGGGGGTATAATTTAACTCCAGCAGGACAATGGTTGCCTTTTAGGAATGTTGTACGTATTTCATACTTAATAATCCCATCCAGCCAAAATAGTTCGAATCAACTACTTGCAAATTTACAACAAGGTTTCGAATAATGGCAACAACCACTCGTATTATCTTTATTTGTAGTCAGGTACATAGTACAGATACATAGTACAGATACATAGTACAGATACATAGTACAGATACAAATGCGGATCGAGTATGGTGACCGTGCCAATTCCTACATCGGAGTGAGGAGGGTTGACACGGTAGCCTTCGCGTGGATTTGTTTAAGGTGGATGACAGGTTGCGAATCTGAAACCCACACACTTTGGGCATCCGCTTTCTCCAGCGGCACCAATTCGAGGGAGACGTGCTGGTTCTGGTTGGGATACTTGCAGCGAGCTGCCGGATGACTCTTACACTCGAGGTCCGCCTTGTAACACCAGCCCGCCTGGCGCTGCTCTCGTCCGCCAGTTGAAGACAACTGCCGTTGGAGAATTGTCCCTCTAACTGAGGGGGGAAATGCGTGTAAAGTGCCTTTCCCAAGGGCACAACGTCGGGGCGCAAGTTTGGCCATGTCTCTGGGCACAACCCGGGATTCGATCCTGGGTCACATTGTTTGACAGCCGCGCGCTCTACCACTTGCACCACACGACGCCACTCCGAATCATGAAGTCGGTAGAAATTCAACCTTACGACCACAGACATGTGATATACCTTTAAATAGTTAAAACGGACCCGTACTGACGTCTTTTATCGGCATTGTGTTCCCTGGAGATTGTCTCACGTCGACGTTTGGTTCGGAAGGGTACTGCCGTTCAGATTGATGTGATTTTTCAGTCTCACAACAGACGTCGCGCGTCGTCCTGTGGCGTAATGTTCCTAGCCTCCACCAGGCCCTCTTACGGGCGTATGAATCGTAGAATTCGGCAGAAAAAGGAATAATTAGCCAGTAGAGTCAGTCCACAGTGAAGATCACATTTCTGAAACCCTGGCGTAGTTAGTCTGGTCAGGTAGAGACTATAATGTTCCGGTGTTTTGTCCAGAACCAAGAGGTCCTGGGGTCGAGTTTCCTAACATGCCCCGTTGATGTAATGGCCTACGGAAAGGCCCTTTACACGAATTTGCTTACTTCGGTCAGGTAGAAATGAATTCTTAGCTTCGGTTAGAGACGTCTCACAAATATGACGTCAAATGTACATGTGTTTGAGGAGAGAGACACACCTCGAGCATATAAAAGAAACCACCACACCTATCGAAAAGTGATCAAGAGTGGATCAGATAATGTGTCTTAAGTACAACCCTGGTGTGTTACACCATGAGGTGGTTTACCTTGTATGCAAAGAATTACAAGCCAATAAAACACGAACCACGAAACCCCTCATTCCTTCAAACTGTTAAGACGGACGCATTTCCGGCATGACAATGATGTTTGTTACCGGTTTCGGTATAAGGTGGCATGCAGATTACAAACAAAGCAAACTAGAAACCACAAACTTCCCGAGTCATTCCTTTAAACAGTTAGGACGGACGTATTTCTAGTAGCTATAGGCCGGTCCAATGAGAGTGCGCCGTGTTCGTGGATGGTATCGCACCGACGTTTGGCGCGGATGCTGCTGCTGTACATGACGGTGACGCGGCTCCTCTCGGAGCTGTACCTGACCGACACGACCCCCCGCAGAGGCTTCTTACTCTGACGCCCGCAGCGCAGCTTCAGCGCCTTCCGGAGATTCCTGCGGAAGCTCTCCCCAACTAGAGTGTACACGAACGGATTCATGGCGGAGTTGGCGTAGCTGAGGCACAGCGCCGCCATCTTGAGTCGGTAGAAGGCGGTGTTGGGTTTGTAGTCGCGGTTCATGAGGCGGTAGAGGTTCATGACGTTGTTGGGGAGCCAGCAGACGGCGAACAGGACCACGACCCCCACAACCATCATGGCGACTCGCCTGGTCTGGAACGTGCGGTGCTCGTGACGACATGCCTGGGAAGAACAAAAAAAGTATACTTTTTAAGTTGAATAAATTCATCAGTCACGTTTACTTGACAGTTACGAGAACATTCTTCGAACAGTGACTAGAAAATGGTAGCGAAAATACGCACCTCCAAATTTTCGACGACTCCTGTCCGTCTTGTTCACGGAGTGAGAACACGAGACTAGGCCGAGACTTGAAGATCGTCACAAGTCTCGGCCTAGTCTCGTGTTCTCGCGAGACTAGGCCACTCCGTGAACAAGACGGACAGGAGTCGTCGAAAATTTGGAGGTGCGTATTTTCGCTACCATTTTCTAGTCACTGTTCGAAGAATGTTCTCGTAACTTTTTAAGTTAAAGTTATTTTCAAACCACATGGTGTGTGGGGTTGAGCTCATTTACCTCTTCTTAGCCCTTGAGCCACACAGCTGTTGAACTTCGGATAATAATAAATGCACATGATTATGTGGCTAGTACGCACTCAGGTAGTTCAAGGTCGCTGAGACATACCAAAAAGGCGTCTGAACATGGCATCATGCATGGTTTTAGACGCGAACTGTTCCCAGTTAAGGGCCTTGACGTTTAACCGAGCGTATGCGCAGTTCAAACAGTTACGCGGCTTATAAAGACATCCCACAAACCTGTAGACGTGGTCGGTAGCTATAGCAACGATGACATCTAATGTGATAGTTCGTATAACTGCACGCCTAGTTCCAGTAAGTGCAGGACGTTTCAATATTTGTAGTCATGATAGACAGTTGAATGTTTAATCGATGGAAAATTTTTGCTAGAAAGACTTCATTTGACAATAGTTACGTATGTATCTTTCCAAGCACTAGTGGACAAAGAAACAAACGAACAAACCCATACCTGCAGTCGCGCCCGGCGGCAAAGATGGCGGACGTTCCATGCGCACGCCACCATGCAGATGAGCAGCGGGATCAGGTAGGTGATGACGACGGTGTAGAGCGCGTAGGCACTCTGCGCAGCCGCAGAAGACCAGGAAGGCTCCCGGCATAGCACGAGCACGTGACCTCGCCACGTGACCGTCACGAGATCTCGCACGATGGCCACGGGAATGGAGAGAAGGAAGGACACTGTGAAAATGAAAAAAAAATCGATAATACAAAAATAAGCATCAAAAGTCAACGCCATCGTCCTGACAGGCAAAAACGACTTGAACAACCTGGCTGTTAACAAATAAGGGCTGTCGTCTCACTTGGACATGTACATTACAAACATTGCTGGCATCTCTACTAACCAACGCCACCTATCAGAAAACATTAGAACTGCAGTATAGAACACAGCTGTTCACCCGGCAACTGCAGTATAGCAACTGCTGTCAATGTAGTCTTGCTGTAAGTTAAACATGCAGTGCTGTTTACCAACGCCACCTATCGGAAATAAGCTGAACTGCAGGATAATTCTTACCCATCCAGACGAAAATACTCACTGCGACCGCTGTCCTGGGCTGGCCGAACCCAATTCAGTTATCAAAGGGCCTAGGGAGACTTGCTGAATGTAAAACCAACAGTGCTGCTACCTGCTTACCAACGCCACCTATCTGAAATAATCAGAACTGCAGGATAGAGCACTCACCCATCCAGATGAAAATGCTAACAGCGACGGCTGTCCTAGGCTGGCGGAATCCCATGGAGCGGATCGGCAGCACAATGGCGCAGAACCTGTCCATACTCAGGGCTGCCAAGGTCAAACATGTCGCAGTCAAGGTCACCTGTAACAGCAGAATATATATAACATGTATGTAAGGACTCCACAAACGTAAGTCTAGCTCCACCGCATAAGAAGTTCGGTAAGCGTTCTACCACTGAACAGAGCGTGTCCTTATATTAGGGGCCAAGGTCAAAGACATCACCGTCAAGGTCACCTCTCTTAAAGAATAATACATGTAAAGATTCTACAAACTCAACTTTAGATCCACATTCGCATCAGAAAGATGGTTTGGGTTCTACTACTGCTCTAAAGAACAAGACGCGCCCATCTCCGGTTCCAAAGCCCTTGGGCCGCACAACTTTGTGCAAGTCACTACAGCAGGGGGCTATTCCACTAGTAGTGGCGTGTGTTTAACTGCCATACTCTTTCCCAAATGCTGAGTGCTAAGCTGAGAAAGCCGTATGTACCATTTTTAGAGTCTTTGGTATGACCCGGCCGGGGTTCGAACTCACGACCTACCGTATGCAAAGCGAACACTCTGCCCACTCGGCCATTGCACTTCTGATGGCCAAGGTCAAAAACATTGTATTCAATGTCATCTGTATGCAGAAAAACAAACATATGTAGAGACTCTGCATCCGTAACCTTAGTTCTAACCCCACGTATTATATCTGCAACAGGACGTGTTCATACTACACGTCGTACACTGATGCCTGTGTTCACTTGGGTCTACCCTCCCTCCAGACACGTCGTCTCCAACTGGTCACGAACTTTGCGATGACTCTCAGCCAATTCGAACAATTTCGTAACTTTCTGCCACTCACCAGAGGTCACGTTAGTAGGCGCCTAACTAGGTCGTCGCACAAATTGAACGATCCTCGTTGCAATACAAACCGCTATCGCAACAGTGCCGTACCAATTATTGTCCGCTTACTTAATGCGTATATCGCTGTGATCTTTGTATATTGTCTTGAAGAATTAATGGTTTTTAATGTATTTCGTATTCAATTGTGAATTGACGTGAGCTATTTTCAATGTAAATGCCACAGCAACAATTCAGTCGTTTGACTGCTACTGTTGTGCATTTTTGTATCCTCTGAAATAAACCATTCATATATTCTAAAGGACTAGAGCACAACATCTGTCCTTTCCAAAGTCAAACATGTCACCGTCAAGGTTACGAGTTATTCAGAATGATACTGTTAGAGACTGCGTCCACAATCTTAATCTTAACTCCGCCTAGTGTAAGCAGGACATTCTTGGAGCACGTGACCTAACCAAACTAAAGGCGACCAAGGTCAAACACGTCACAGTCAAGGTTATCAAAATTATATACTTAAAATGCAGCAACTTTATATCTGAACCCATTTACTTCACTGGCAGGACGTAACTTAGAGTTCTGATTCAATGCACAGAAACGGTGGACGCCGACGGTGGCTGAGGTCAAACAGATTTGCGTCAAGGTTACTGGTAGCAAATAAAACACAAGTATTTAATTTTCAAATCAGCATACTATCTGCACCTCATAGATATCAAAAGTTTTCCGAAAAGCGGATCCAAGAATCAGTTTACCTAATAAGTATGCAAAGTGGTAAGAGTTGGAGGGTGTAAACGATAGTAACAGTTTCCGTAAAAGTAACCTGGTTGATAAAATTCATGTCATGATCTTGGAACAGTTCCCAGATGTCCTGAAAAGCTTTTCGACTTATGTGCTGATTACAGGATTTTGCAGCGCCCCATGCTGTTCTGGCAACTCCCACCTGTAAATTGTCGTGACTGAAAACTCCCACTTCGATGATCATCAGGCTTTGATTCTGGAAAAGTGCCCAAATGTTGAACAAAGTTTTGTTAGATTGATGCATTTATATATATGTGTGTGTGTGTGTGTGTGTGTACTCTCGCCGAGTTGGCCTGAAAAGCCCTACCTAATATTTGGCAAGAATCTGCTTTTGATTTATTGCTCTGTGATATCTTGGGAAACTTCCAAATTTCAAGTGCAAGCAAAGTTTTCTGTTAACCCGGTTGATTGAAGCCGTTCATAAATCTGATGATGCATGTTGCTCGGCAAATGAAAAAGACCTTTTTCAAATGAAAAAAGACCTGGACTGGCAATTTACCCAGCTTGGCGATCTTATAAAAATGCCCATCTCTACACAAAGAATCCCTCTACATACTATTAGATTGATTAAAGGCTTCCATATCTGAATATGGTGCCCAGAAATCTGCCTACCAGCCATCAGAAAAGGACATCTAAATCTTCTGTTATGGTGTCTCGTGGTAATGGAAAATGCCCATACTTCTAAGAAGGAGGTTTCAGGTTGATAAATTGTCGGCTTTATCAAACCACGTGGGGTTGTGTTACCTCCTCATGTAGCTGCCAAATAAATGATAACAAATTCCCGAGTTCTCCACGATATAGTAATTTTGGACGAGATCCCAGGTTTCTAACGCAGCTTTCCTCTAAGCTTATAACAGTAGGAGTTCCGCAAAGCCTCAAGGTGGTCTATCACCACCTGCTTACCGACTATCATGGCATGAGAAATGGAGTGGCGAACTTGGAAGAAAGTTTCCTGTCGAACAGATTGATTGTAAGCTAAGCTAGATTCTGGGAGCTCCCAAACACTATGTACAACATCAGGTTTCTAAGCTTGGTGCTTCATAGTGTATTTCAATAAAGTTTTCTCATCCAGGTACTTGAATGTGAATTTGAGAAAGTGACGAATCCTGAATAACGCATTAACATGATTCAGCGATCTATAAAAAAATCCAAACAACTATTCTCACAAATAAACCAGCAATAAGAAACGGACATCTAAATCTTCTGTTATGGTGTCTCGCGGTATTGGAAAATGCCTATATTTCTAAGAGGGAGGTTTCAGGTTAATAAATTGTCGGCTTTATTAAACCACGTGTGGTCGTGTCACCTCTTCCTGTAGCTGCAAAACAGATGATAGCAAATCCCCGAGTTCTCAATGGCAAAGTGATTGATAAATGTTCTCACAAATGTACCAGCCATAAGAAACGGACATCTTAATCTTCTGTTATGGTGTCTCGTGGTATTGTAAAATGCCCATATTTCTAAGAGGGAGGTTTCAGGTTGATAAATTGTCGCCTATATTAAACCACGTGTGACCGTATCACCTCCTCTACTGTAGCTGTAAAACAGATGATAGCAAATCCTTCAGTTCTCAATGGTATGGTGATTTTGGACGAGATCCCAGGTTTCTAACGCAGCTTTCCTCTGAGCTCATAATAATAGGAGTTCCGCAAAGCCTCACGGTGGTCTATCACCACCTGCTTATATTACCGACTATCGTGGCATGAGAAATGGGATGGTGAACTTGGAAGAAAGTCTCCTGCTGAACAGATTGATTGTAAGCTAAGCTAGTTTTCGGGGAGTTTCCAACTATCACATTATTTTCTAGGCTTGGTGCTGCACAGTGTAATGTGCTGTTGTAATTTCAATACAGTTCGAAGTTTCTAGGTCTGGTGTCTTGTGATTTTGAAAAAGTGACGAATTTCGAATGACGTTTTTATATGATTTATCGATCTTTGAAGAACGGCATATTTCAAATCTTTAAGTTGCAAACAGGCATCAAAATAGATTCCTTACATATTTTATCATAATTATATGACACTATATGTTACACTGGGAGCTCCTGTGCTACAGCCACCACGATTGAAAACTCTAGTCAATACCTCATCAACGGTGTAGTGGTTTTAGAAAAGTGTCCCCTTTTTTAACGAACTTTTCTCCAAGAATATTGATTGCAAGCGTCCGTGAGCTAGCTCATTCCTGACCTCTACAAAGATCGTTAATAACCTCTCTTTACTTTTAAAGGGCAGTCAAGGTCTACGGAGTATCCTTATGTAAACCTTTTAAGAGAAAATTAACTCGGAGCGTCTATGACCATGCTGTTTGGAGATGTGCAAATCCCTTGGGACGAATCCGTGGATTAAGACTATCAAGAGCCATATGACTAAGCGGTCTTTGAAGATCTATTTTGATTAAAATAGATTCATAACATATTTTCATATGACCATATGACCGTGTGCCGAAACCACAAGGAGTGAAAACTCTAGTCGCTACCTCAAAGCTGTAGAGGTTTGTTGAAAAGTGCTCACTTTTTTAATCAAGTTTTCTCCAAGAATATTGATTACAAGCGTCCTTGGGCTAGCTTATTCCAGACCTCTATAAAGATCGTTAAAAGCCTTGTCTTGACTTTTAAAAGACTATCAATGGCAACAGAGCATCCTCATTTAAGTCTATTTCAAGCGAATCATCTCGGAGCGTCCATGGCCGTGTTGTTGGGAGATTTATTAAGACAGTCGAGGGCCATATGATGAGGTCTTTGCAAAGTTGAAAATCTTAGAGCTTAAAAAAAAAACTTTCTAATAAGAAATAGATTCATAACATGTTTTCACATGATCATATATGCTACACCTCAACGGTGTATTTGTTTGTGAAAAGTACCCACATTTTTAACGATGTTTTCTCCAAGAATATTGATTGCAAGCGTCCTTGAGCTAGCTTATTCTTGACCTCTACAAAGATCGTTAATAACCTATCCTGACTTTTAAAAGACAATCAATGGTCACAGAGCATTCTCGTGAAAACCTTTTAGAAGTAAATTAACTCGGAAAGTCCATATTAAGTAGCCTTCTTTGCAGGCCTCCCTGTATTACTGGGGAACACGAACTGCTGGGAACCCCTAGTCATGCCGCCTATGGGGGTTCCCGAGGAATGCGGTTTCCCCAGCAAAAGTAGCCTGGAATCAACCCTTGTTAGCTTTGCCCCGCTCCCCAAGATCTGGCGGATCTTGGATCATGGAGAGCGGACCAAAGCTAACAAGGCTTGATTCCGGGCTACAGCAAAAGACCCTGGCCCCGATAAGCTAGAAAACGTGAATCAGCGCTCCCCAAAAAAATTATCACCGGCGTCGGTGCATGTTGCAGGCAGATGTGAAAAGCACGCTGGACGACTTATCGTCCGTATTTTAATGACAATCGAGGGCCATATGACTTAGTGGTTATAATAATCTTAGAACTTCAAATGAATACTTTTTGATCCAAATAAATTCATGTTTTTATATGACCATATATGCTACATCGGGCACGCTTTGCAATCACTACAAGTATATTGATTACACAATGCCTACTTTTAAAGTAAATTGACTTAAACGTGTTGTTCAGAATTGTGGAAAACTGAACATCCTTTCAATTGACTCAAGCGGACAAAAACCTTCTCATGCAGACCTGTTTTCCCGCACAAGCCCTTAAGCTGGCAGGTATTCTCATCCGTAGGAAATGATCACTTCTCGCAATCTCCTCACGTGCCCTGACAGAGATAGAATCTGCTCAATAAGGGATGACTGATGGTAATGGCGCGAGGAAATAGAGTCCGGGAACATGTTCCACCAGACCGGACTCCCTCCCCACCGCTGGAGTAATTATGAGGCTGGTTCCGGTAATTTAACAGGCGGGTAAAACGCACCCACCGGACCCATGCACGAGAATATCATTGTCGACATCTGCAATTAAACACCGCAGCACAATTCCAGGTCCCGACGCGAAGTATTCCCAAACGACGCCAAACGCATGTAATGACCCTATCTCACTGGAGCCACTGCGTCCTAAACTTGATATGTGTTAGCGTTGAATCTATAAAAGAGAACATCATGCTAAATGTACCATTATGAACAAAATACACAAAGCGTAAAAATGCTACTTTTTTATCGAGGAAATTCGTTGAGTGCCTTGTCAAATCGCCTGATCGCAATCAGTTCGCCAACGTGCCGCTGGTCCATTGGTTGTTACAAGGTCAAAAACTAATTATTTCTTTTCAGCAGAGGTAACCGACTAGCCGGTTAAATGAGAATTGACTGCACTTTGTATTGGTAAAAGGCCGAACTAGTTTATTTTGACGGCAGGTGGTTATTATCACTGAGGTCTTTTATTTTCTTCTTTACACCACAGTACAATTATTAGCACAGTATATCAATATCAGCATGGAGTATTCCCTGGACGCGTCTTGCAAATCAGCAATTAACTTTTGATTAAAGATTACTGATAAGGCAGGTAATGCATGTTCAAAGAAATGTTTCTAATGGCAAGTTATGCAACAATGATTCAGAATCGACATCAGCAATGCAAAAAACAAAGGCTATTCCCTTTTCAATACGATATAACTCTGAGCGCTACCAGTACGCCACACCCTACTGGGCGCAAGGTTGCTGGCCTAATCGGCTGCAGCGAAGGACGAAGTTACTATACGCTAATGCCCTGCCTTTGTAACGCCCTTGAACAGTTGCCCTGAATCGTTTCTTTCTCATCAGTAGGCATTTGTCACCCGTGTTGCTCTCTCTAATGATGTACATCCCAGTCCAACGGGCTCCAGGAATACCCGCCCTCTAGCTCTCTCTACGGCAACTATACATTTTTACGCACTTTAGCCTATTTTGCTGTGCAAAGGATTTTCTGCAGCTGAAAGGTTGTGCCACGATCAAATTGAGAAGGCGAAGAAGACAGAGAGGTGAATCGTGTGAGTCCCATCTTTTCTGCATAATGCAGGTGTTGGATCACCAGAACTGAATGATGGAAATTCTTCAGCAAATATCCTTTAACCAAGCATCAGCTATCTCTGAGAAACACACTGCCGTAATGATATACATTATTTCTTTACCAAAGCCTTGTGAACTCTCAGCGTGCCATCTAACCTTAAACGATACACGTGGAAGATTGATTCTGACAGTAACTAGTCGACGAGGTGACCCCCTACTGAGCTGTAATTTCAGACTCTTTGCACTTGGAATCACTTTCCAATATCGTCCTGGATTGAACTTCATATCTGAAAGAACAGAAGCGTTTGAGATTAAAGGATTGTTCATGGAGGGGGCTTATTTCACTCTTATTATGTGTAATTGACACCGCTGGTTTTACTCAGTGGTGGTCTATCATTACCACGTGCACTCGGGGAAATTTCAATGCTCCGGAAAGTTTAACCACTCTTTAACTTCTGTCCAGCTCTCGTGCTCAACTTTCCACAAAGTCAGTATCGAACGAGCAGAAAAGATTGCGTCTGCCTTCCAGAATACAACACTGTAAACGTACTAGGTAGACACAAAGACAAAGATGTTTATGGGCATTTGCCGAAAGTTGCATCATCAGTGACCGTCTTTTCAAAGATAATGGCAAATCATATCCGAATTGCCAGACAACGGCAAGCCTTCACCTGTATGGTCTTAAACGACGCATCATTTGCTATTCAAGACGCTTATCAGGATTGCCATCAACCCTTGATGAGTAGAATCTGCTTAAAGTTTTAGTAAACTTCAGGTGATGATGATGGTGGTGGCGGTCATGATAAAACCAATGATAATGATGACAATGAGGATGATGATGATGATGTACAGTAACAATGATAAAAGAAAATCAAAACGACAATATGAGAAATAAGTGTGGAGAGTCAAAAGGATAATGATGCCGTTGACGTCAATGATGTTTCGAAAGGCGAGAATGACAAGATAACTCCAGAGTCGTAACGCATATCCTAAACACCATGTACGACAGTGACAAATAGTTGACCAGTCGGACCAGATACCACAGACTCCTGGATAAACATCCACAAGATGGCGCTGACAGGTCCAACCAGAATAATCAGAGTTTATGCTACAATCGACTGCGAAGTAGAGCAAAGTATAAAATTGTGCCAGTCTTGCCATATCTTTTCTTTGCGAGACTGGTGTTGAATGGCCGGAACGAAATGATTGGAATTCTCTATCAAACATCCGAACCGAGCTTTAGCTATCACCGGAACACACGCACCGGTGATGATATTCAGGATTTTTTTACCAAAGCCTTGTGAACTTTGAGCGTGGCATCTGACCTTAAAGGATGCACGTGGACAATTGATTTTGACATTAACTAGTCGACAAGGTGGCGCCTACAGAGTTGTAACTTTGGACCAGGTACCACAAATTACAGGAGGAACATCCACAAGGCGGCGCTGACAGGACCGGCCAAAATAACCTGAGCTTTTACCACAATCGACTTCGTAGATCGAGAGGTAAAATCGTGTCAATCACATTTTTCAGTGCGAGACTGGTGTTGAATTACCGGTATGAAATGAAAGGCTATCTCCGGAAGACCCACGTCGGTAATGATATACCATTATTACAGGATTTTCTTACCAAGGCCTTGTGTGTAATTTCAGGCTCGTTTTACTCGGAAGCACTTTTCAATGCCGTCATGAACTGAAATTCATATCTGAAAGACTAGAAGCGTTTGGAGTTACAGGATTGAACACGAATGGATATTTGATTCTATGTAATTTTATGCCGCTGGCTTTACTCGGTGGAGGAGTATCATTACCTCTCGGGGAATTTTCAACGGTGTTAAGAGTTTCACAACTCTTTAACCTCTGACTCGCCCTGATGCTCAACTTTACAGAAGTCGGGATCCAAGTCCAAACAAGAATTTCTTTTTTCTTCTACCTTCCAAAATATAATTCTGTGAGCGCATGTAGATACTAAGACAACGAAATTTATGGCTTTTTGCCAAAAGTTGCATTATCAATGGCCGTCTTTTGAAACATAATACCAGACCACAGATTGCAAGACAATGGTAAGCCTTCACTTCTATGGGCTAAGAGTATAGATGTATCCTTTGTCATTCCTGACCATATACATGATTCACCTAACAAAGCCTTCAGTTGTACACTTTTAGCCTGGCATCAGAACGTTAACGGAGCACATGCACAATCGATTCTAGCAGTAAAGGTGAATGTCTACAGAGTTGCTATTTCAAACTCGTTTCACTAGGAGTCAATTTTCAATGTTGTCCTGGATTGAACCTCATGTCTGAAAGACTAGAAGCGTTTAGAATCAGACGATTGTACGCGAAAGGGATCCTTTTTCCTTTTTATTCCCTGTAATTTAATCATGTAGGTGTGGCTGAGCACTGGTCTATCACTAACACTCGTTCCAAAACTGCTTAGCTTCTGACTGGCCCTACATATTTAGTACGATCAATTTGACAGCAATTGTCTTTTGTTTCACTATGCTTTTTGACAGACAAGAACGACGTGGCACTGCACTTCAGTTGTTCATAACTTATTTTAACAGTGACAGGAATCGTAGACGATAGTGAGCTTTTATAGGCTTATATAGTCTTTGCCACTCAACACGATAATCCTCAGTGCCATCAATACTTGATAAATGGAATACCCTTAAAAAAATACTTTTGACCAAGGACATTTTGAAATGTCCTTCTATTGATTAGGAGATTAACTCTGATATGATGATGACGATGACAAAGCTATCCCAGTGTCGTAACGCATATTTCTGTCATAATTTTACAACAAAACGATAGATAATAGACTAGCCGTATCAAAACCTACCGGAAGAACGCCCGCAGGATGACCCTGATAAACCCAACCGGAATAAACAACGTCGCGTTATCGTTATCTTTACAGACACCCTGCCAATCCATTATCGCGCTCAAACGTCGCCCTTGGTGAAATGACATCCAAGTAGAGCAAGGCTGTGTTTACCACTCAGATGGATAGATAGATAGATATGTTGGCGATAAAGCCAGACGATTTATGGTTCAATTAGCTAAGGCTCATCGGGATCTACTACTAGAGTTGAAGCTGGTAATAATGGGGAGGATGACAATACAGCCCAAGTATCTTGACAACAGAATGACACAGCCTTGGCAAACCCAACAATAAACAACGTCGTATTAGCGTTATCTTTACAAGAATAGATAGTCACATGGGCTATAAAGTCATAAATAGTTATGGTTCAATTAGCAAAGGCTCAGTGGGATCTGCTTTTAAATTTGTTGCTTGTGATGATAAGGAGGATGACACGACAGCCCAAGCAACTTGACACCATTTACAACAGAATATAACGGCCTTGGCAAACCCAACAATAAACAACGTCGTATTAGCGTTATCTTCACCAACACCCTGTCAATTCCTTACGGTACTCAAACGCCTCCCATGGTGAAATGACATCGTAGTAGAGGAATACTCTGTTCACCACGAGGATAGATAGCCAGATGGACTATTAAGTCACAAATATTTATGGTTCAATTAGCAAAGTCTCAGTTGGATCTGCTTCTAAAGTTGTTGTTGTGATGATGAGAAGGGTGACACGACAGCCCAAGTATCTCGACATCATTTGCAATAGAATGACAGATAGTAGTCCAGTCGAACCAGTTGTATCACAAACTGAAGGAGGATCATCTACAACATTGCCCTGGCAAACCGGGATGAACAACGTCGTAATAGCGTTATCTCTACAAACACCCTTCCAATTCATTATGGTACTCAAACGCCTCTCGTGGTGAAAGGACTCTGTTCACCACAAGGATAGATAGCCAGGTGAGCTATAAAGTCATAAATGTTTATGGTTCAATTAGCAAAGGCTCAACGGGGTCTACTCCTAAAGTTGTTACTGGTAACAATGACGAGTATGACAAGACAGCTCCAGTATCTAGACAACATTTATAACAGAATGGCAGATAGTGAACCGGTTGTATCACAAACTACAGGAAGAAGAACATCTACAACATTGCCCTGGCAAACCGGGATAAACAACATCGTATTAGCGTTATCTTTACAAACACCCTTCCAATTCATTACGATATTCAAGCGCCTCTCGTGGTGAAAGGACATCGTAATAGAGGTAGACTCTGTTCGCCAGATGGGCTATTAAGTCACAAATGTTTATGGTTCAATTAGCAAAGGCTCAGTGGGATCTGCTTCTAAAGTTGTTGTTGTGATGATGAGAAGGGTGACACGACAGCCCAAGTATCTCGACATCATTTGCAATAGAATGACAGATAGTAGTCCAGTCGAACCAGTTATATCACAAACTAAAGGAGGATGATCTACAACATTGCCCTGGCAAACCGGGATGAACAACGTCGTAATAGCGTTATCTCTACAAACACCCTTCCAATTCATTATGGTACTCAAAGTATCGTAGTAGAGGTAGACTCTGTTCACCACAAGGATAGATAGCCAGGTGGGCTATAAAGTCATAAAGATTAATGGTTCAATTAGAAAAGGCTCAACGGGATCTACTCCTTAAGTTGTTACTGGTATTAATGAAGAGTATGACAATACAGCTCCAGTATCTAGACAACATTTACAACTGAATAACAGATAGTGAACGAGTCGAATCAGTTGTCTAAAAAAAGGGGGGAACATCGACAACATGACCCTAGTAAACCTGGAAAAATAACGTCGTATTAGTGTTATCTTAACAGACACCCTGTCAATTCCTTACGATACTCAAGTGCCCTCCATGGTGAGATGACATTGAAGTAAAGCAATGCTGTGTTCACCACAAGAATAGATAGTCATATCGGCGATAAAGCCATGACAATTTATAGTTCAATTAGCTCAGGCTCTGCCGGATAGGCCGGTTAGCTTCGATTTTTATTGACTTTGAGAATCAGTGGAGGATCCTAACAGTTGCTTCAGGACGTAAGTTGATAGTCTTGGTGCTGTATTTGCTTCAGATGATTGCATTTCAATGGTTTTCGGATTTGCGGGACGCAGGAGCCAGATGGCCTACAGGAAGTAGTTCTGGGAAAGATAAGATCATAAAATGCATCATTTAATAACTATCGGATCTACATAAGAGAGCGGAACTTTGAAGGGTGAGTATTTGCTCACCAGATGCAGTGGACAAAGCGGACGAAAAAAGTTATCGCAGAAAGTTCTTCATAGAAAGATAAGATCATAAGATGCATCATTTGATAACTATCGGTTCACTAGAACAGAGCGGAACTATGAACGCTGAGTGTTCTCGCCAATAAAAAAACACAGTGGAATAAGAGGAGGAGTGAATGATTTCTGTTATACTTCCTTGTGTTCACGATAGGACTTAGATTATAATGCTTTTACACCATTGACTTTTTGAAGACGCTTTAACATAACTTCACGACTAAATTAGCACATGAAAACTATCTCTTTTCAATCAAGAAGAAAAGGACCCATAGAATCGTCCGAAAATCTTATAAAAAAGCAACTTTGAAACTGATTTCAGGTAAGTTTTAAAAGCCTCGACAATACGCTTTGAACTTGTGCTGCAGATTTGGGCTTGAACGTTTCCTTTAATCTCAAGCATCCCAACATAAAAGGCAGCCTGAAATTGCGCGTCTCGCAGATACCCGGTTACTTCTCAAGAGGTGAAGCAACGAAAGCAATTACCGCCATCAAGCGGACGGAGGAAATTGTTCCCGGAGGCGCGTTCGATTTGAGGATCAAATGTTTGAGGAGATGTAACAATCTACTAGCTTTGTAACAACCGTACAAAGTCATTCCATGGTATCAAGGTCACGGCAAAAAGTTACAAGGTGACCATACAGGGTGCCAACCTCTGTTCCTAAGCCAGTGGGCCACAAACGATTGGGCAATAAGTACATTGGGGGCTAGTGTTCAGACTTCCTTACATTTTCCTAAACACTGAGCGCTAAGCTGAGAAAGCAGTTTGTATCTGAGAAAGTCTTTGGTATATCTCGGCCGCGGGGGATCGAACTCATGAGCTACCGAATGTAAGACGAACACTCTTATCACCTAGGCCTTTGCACCACTACAAGCATAGTCATTACAGCAAATGGAAAAGAAATACTGTAGTTTCACTTTCTCCACAAATAGCAATCTGCGTAATACGGCGTACGGTGTGAAACGACCAGGTAAACGACACTTCTTCTATCGAAACGAGTAGTAGCTGTGTGTGTTCGGTGAAATAGGAGTAACCAATCTAAAATAGCAGTATAGAATAGATTGGATGTATTCCTCAAGCTAACCGACAACTGTCACACTACAGTCGTCCCTCGGTAAGATATCTGGAGCCATATAGTTCCCGTTTAGAACTTTTATTCAGCCTAGTACCACGACCGGCTTTTTCAAGTGTACAGATTAAATGACACCAGTACATGAGGTTCTCACTTATAAACCTTTCCAATCTGAAATAGCAGTTTACCAGACTTGGGAGCCTAGCAGAAGGAACGTTGGTTGGCCTGTTGCAAAAGAAGCACAAAATACTACTTATGCGTCATCTTTTAACTGTTATCACATACAAACACATGGTATACAATCTATGCTCATCGCACTTAACAACGATTTATGACTATTTCACTCCCAGCAATTTTGTCAAGAATGATGTTCAATACATGTCTTTGGGATGTACTAAGGCATATGATAAGCGAAAACGTCTGTGAAGTCGCTACACGGGCTGTAGTCGGTTCTTGGAAAGCTTCAAAGATTATTATTATTACGACTCCATTTGGCAATAATTCTGACAAATGAAATATATTCCACGCAGCCGTTATTGCATAACACGCCAACAGGCAACAACCTGTTTCACGTCGAGAACGTTACCTTGATGAAAATGCTCTTCAAAACGACGTTTATTTGGACAAGTTACGCCATGTCGATTGCTAACAAAAACGCGTTAGCAGTCGAAGAGCTGTTACAGTAGTTCCTTCAGGCAAAATATTCAAATATTGTGATAAACAGTTTAATTTGTTTTGATCAATCAGAGAAGTAACTTTATTCCACGAAGTACATTAGGAAAACATGGATGGGAAATAATAGAACTCCCTCCTCGCGGTTCTCAATTACGGAAGAAGGCGTATAACAAGGCCTTTACGAAGACGTATGCAACCTGGGGACACATTTTAGTGATTGAAGACCTTAGGAGATACCAGGACATCACCTCTGGATAATGAACAAATCATGAACGTGAAAAACGTCCCACTGCGGGAAGAATGAATCTAATGCCCTTGACCTGGGTGGGGCAGCTAGTCCTCAGCACACCCGTGTCCGTACACTAATCAATGAAGGTCAGTAGATGTCTAGAAATACGACGGAACGGAACGAATGTTGGTGAGGTTCAGAACTGATGGAATAAAGATTCATTGTCCTCTTAGTTGACTCAAGGCAGCTCAACGCCTCCACAAAAGTACAGATGATCAATAAATTGTTAACAACACTTACATAATAATTTTCAATCATGGAACCATCAAAAACACTATCTTAGGTTCGACTCCTGGCGGAAACATCAAACAAGAAATCGCAAGGTTCATACATCCCATAGGTAGCCACCCTATCAACGCACTCCTCTACTCCAGACATGCCGACTCCGAATCAATAAACTGAGATGGTGACGTATTGACGAAAACTCTTTAAGACCGCGGCATGTCCTCTTTCTGGGCAGCATGCCACAGTCTTAAAGAGTCTTCTGTCTACATCCATTAAACTGTAATGTTTGGTTTACTCACACCGAGAAGGACCCCTACTCTTTGCAGTAAGTGTCGTTAGTTCATTAACCTCTCTCGACGTGTGGCTCTCTTCCAACACAAGACCTATTTGATTGACGTCACAAAGTGAAGCTAGGTAATCGCTGAGTGAAGTGAGGAAAAAGCTGGAAAGTGCCTGTAACAAGGGCCCAGCATCGGGGCATGTCTGGAGTTTAAAGCCAGATACTCTTAATTCTCGGGGAAACACTCTAAACTATTGCGCCCCCGTCCCTTCTCCGCGTTCAGTCTCGCTTTTGCGGAAGATTACGCCTCCGCAAGACACTTCAAAGTAGAAAAGGGATAGGAACGTAAAGGAATCGACGTAGTAGGTCAGATCTAGATTAAATTCTAACATATTGCAGCGACCAAAGTTGAGTAGGCAGGGTCACTGACTTCCAAGACTTTCACCACCGACCAACAATTCCGTCTACTAATTTCCTGGCAATGGCAGAAGATGCGCGAGGTAAGGCCTAGGAGGACGCGATTAAGGAAAGCGCAGGTTCCAGAGATGGCAAAAGTACTTTGATAGCCAGATGACTACCAGCGGCCTTCACTTCAATTTCCGAGATGTATACGATTTCAAACATAGAAGAAACTGCCAGTCCCGGCCCCAAGATAGTGCAGTTACCGAACGGGTTTTTTGGGTCACTGACTTTTTCTGAAGCTTGGGCAATCATATTTCACGAACACCCTCTGTATCTCTACATCTAGCTTTTGACAATTTTGTTCAATTCGTGGTGCACTCTATCAAAACAGACTCACGTCTAGTATCTAGACGGATCATTTTCACCTACGTCAGGCGAGACTGATGGGAACTTGACGTCAGACCCACGATGCAAAGGTACAGGCTTGAGAAATGGAAAAAGTTTCTTGCCAGACGATTGCCAGAGGCCTTCAGTTCAATTTCCATGGCACAACAACGTATCCGATTTCAAACATAGAAATTGACTGTCAGTCACTGACTTCTGAAGCTTAGCTAATCATATTTCAGCAGTGCCTGGATATTTTTAGATCTAACTTTTGTTCAATTCGTGGTGCACTCATTCAGAGGAGACCCGATAAAGTTTATATCACGTCTAGACGGATCATGTGCATCTCGATAGGTAAGAGCCAATGAAACATGACGTCAGACACGGAAAATCCGCCCAACTAATTTCCTGTATGGCACCAGGTAAGATATGAAAGAAGACCAAGGAGTACACCATCAACGACAACACAGGTTTGACAAATGAAAAGTTTTTGAAAAAGTTAACCTAAGTTAATTATGATAGCCAGACGACTGCCAGCGGCATACGTTTCAATTTCCGTGGCCCACCGCGATGTATGTGATTTCAGAGGAAAAAAGACTGTCAGTACCTACAGCTACCCAAAGGTTTCAAACTCTACGAAGTTGGTGAGGGTCACTGACTTCTGCGTCTGAAGCTTGAACAGTCAATGCCTGGATATTTCTAGATCTAAAATTTGTCATTTTGTTCAATATCAGAGTAGAGCGAATAAAGTTGATATCCACGTTTACAAGGAGCATTTGCATGTACGTCAGACCACACCGGTTGGAACTTGACGTGAGACCCGAGATGTAAAACGGCAGGTTTGATACATGAAAACCTTTGGACAAAGTTCGTTGAACGCCAGGCCATTGCCAGAGGCCTTCATTTCAATTTACCGATTAACATAGAAATTGACTGTTAGTCACCGACCTCAGAAGCTTGGGTAATCATATTTTATCTGTGCCTTAAAATCCGGATATCCCTGGATCTCAAATTTGTCATTTTGTTCAATATATCGTGTTTTCAATCGGAGCAGAGCGGATGAAGTTCATACCCACGTCTAGACTGATCATTTTCCTCTACGTCAAACAACACCAATGGGAACATGACGTCAGACGCGACAGATCCTCCTTCGCCTGCCAAACTAATTTCCTGGCAACGGCAGCAGGTGTGGGAGAGAGGGATTATAAGAACACCATTGAAGAATCGAAACCCAAGCAATATTAGGGTCCGAAAAATTGGATTTTGAAAGTCAATTTACTTAGTCATTTCTATACATGATAAATTCAAACAACGCTAAATGATGCAAAACTATGACGCTGTTGTGATGTTAGAACTTATAATAGTATTACTGAAAATCGTGGCCGGAGTTTTGAAGGAAGTTGCGAAACAAGAGATCATCCTACGGCACGATTTTGCGTGGTTTTAGAATCCTCAAAGTAACGTTGGGTAACATAAATTCGTGGGGTACTTAAATTCGGGATTTTTCGAAAACGGGGTATTTAGGGATATGTGCTAGATGCAACATCAGTACTACCGCTAGAAATGCAAACTTGACAGGCTAACGTATTCAGAACACTGTCTGAAAAGCTTCGATAAGCATGCATTAGAAGGCGACGAGGACAAAAACTCTCCGTCTCTTATTGGAACAGTCTGAGGGCTTCGTGGGAGAATAACACTACATCGTTGTCGGCTGGTTTATAAGACAAATGTCACATCCGCTTCCTGCTAAACACAATCATTTACAAGATAACTTATTTTCTTAAAATTGCTGACCTGCAATTGGACTCTAAGTGTGATCAATCATCAAAACCCCTCTTTGTTGCTACAACCTACGGCACGTGTATTTTCCCGCCGCCATGTCATTACCCAGAATCCTGTTGTCAAGCAGACGACAAAGGTTTGTGAGGAACACTTTTTTGTCTAAATGTTGCGTGTGATTGTGGACTGAGGACGATATTTTCCTCAAAGTTTGCTCCTGACACAACAAGAAATACATGGACATAGTAGTATTATCAATGCTACGGCATCCGGCTAACTTTCCATGAATAATGTACACGTTGCCATGACGGTGGATGTCGACTTTGACGTTCTATAGCTACCGACTCAACACACGGGTTGTTCCCGTAGGCCTGATGTGTGCGGTACGGCCGTTTTTTCGTGTATTTTTTTACTTGGACACGTCTATATCCATAGCACTCTCCTCAAGCCAAGGATGGAACGAATAGCTGCTGTATAAAATGTAATTAGCGGTAAGATAGTCAAGACGAATCTTCTCTCCCGAATTAATGTTCACCCCTGTCCGACAGCACCGTCATTGTGCGTGCGGCGGACGGTAGTTTCAAGTTGAAATATTATGGTGTCAGCACGACTAGAGACAAAATTTACCATATATATGATTAGTGCAAAGATAGTACATGATACTGACAGAATAATAGAAAAAAAGGATGGTGTATTGTTCTGCTAGATTGATTTCAGTCAATCATTATCGGAAAAATCCCGAATTTATGTTACCCAACGTTATAAAGTTACTAAGTAAAAAGTTACAAATGTGCAAAACAATGTTAGTAAATGTCCTCATTTCAATTACCGTTGCAGACGGAAGTATCCGATTTGAAAAGATTGCCTCTCCTGGCTCAAAGGTTTCAAAACTCTAAGATATTGCAGAGACCAAAGTTAATTCTGGGTCACTGACGTCTGAAGAGTAATCATATCTCATCAGCGCATTGGGTATCATCAGATCTAACTTTTGCCATTTTGTCAATCTGTCAGAGCAGACCGGATGGAATTCAGATCCACGTCTAGACTGACCAGTTTCCTTTACGTTAGGTCAGACCAATCGAAACTTGACGTCATACCCAAGAAATCCATCTAATTTCCTGTATGGCAGCGGTGCCAGATACATGAGAGAGGGCCAACAGTCCGGCCCAACATTATCAAGAAAAGCGTAGGTTCAAAGTAATGGAAACTTTTGTTGTTTATCTTCAACGTTTGACATTATTTTTTCGATTTGTCAGAGCAGGCTGGATGAAATGTATGTCCCGTCGAAACTGTTCATTTCCCTCTACGTCAGGCCAGACCAATTGAACTTCACAACAGACCCGAAAATCCGCCTACCCAACTATAATCTCCTGTATTACATGTATGACAACAGCACCAGGTACATGAAAGAAGGCTAATAGTCCGACCCAACACCATTATGGAAAGCATAGGGTTGAGTAATGAAAAAGTTCCTTCAAGTTAATATCCAGACGATTGCCAGCGGCCTTCACGTCAATTACCGTTGTACACGAATGTATCCGATTTAACATAGAAAAGACTGCCACTCTTTATGCAAAGGTTTCAAACCTGTACTATATTGCAAAGAGCCAGAGACCCATGTTGGTGAGGGTCACCGACTTCTGAAGCTTGAGTAATTATATTTCATCAGCGGTTGGAGTATCTCTAGATCTAACTTTTGCCATTTTGTTCAGTCCGTTGTGCTCTCAATTGGAGCAGACCGGATGGAATTTAGATCCACGTCGAGACTGACCATTTCCCTTTGCGTCAAGTCAGACCAATCGAAACTTGACGTCATACCCGAGAAATCCGCCTACGCCTGCCTAACTAATTTCCTGTATAGCAGCGGCAGCAGGTAGATGGAAACGGTTATCAGCCCGGCCCAACACCAGGCGTAGGTTTGAGTTTGATATGGGAACTTTTTGGGTCTTTACGTACCGATAGTTAACGACGAATAACACTTTTTCAAACGACCTGATCGCAAAAAATCAGGTACCTACGAGAATGTCATTAAGAAAAGGAGTGATAGAAACTTTTGGGGAACCTTTCGGTGTATACGACTACCTGCAGTCGTTGTTTGTATGGACGGACAGTTAAAGAACCCTGACCTTTTAGTTTCACGACCGACCCTACAAACCCGCCTACACTTGCCCAGCTTATTGCCCGGCAACGACAGCGGGTAGATGACAGATAGCCAAAGAAAACATAATTAAGGAAAGCGTAGGTTTGAGTTATGGAAACTTTTGGGGAAAATTTTCTGTCTAGATGACTGCCTGCAGTCGTTGTTCCCATGTACGTACCGTTGAAGAATCCTGACCTTTCATTTTCATGACCAACCAGAGAAATCCACCTACACTTGCCCAGCTAATTGCCCGGCAAAGGCAGCGGGTACATGACAGAGGGCCAAAGAAAACATCATTAAGGAAATCGTAGGTTTGAGTAATGAAAACCTTTGGGGAAACTTTCTGTCTGGACGACTGCCTGCAGACGTTTCTATGTTTCTATGTACGAACCGATGAAGAACCCTAACGTCTCAGTTTCACGACCAACTCGAGAAATCCGCCTACACTTGTCCAGCTAATTGCCCGGCAACGGCAGCAGGTACATGGCAGAGGGCAAAGGAAAACATCATTAAGGAAATCGTAGGGTTGAGTAATGAAAGCCTTTGGGGAAACTTTCTGTCTTGACGACTGCCCGCAGTCGTTGTTTATATCATTTTATGTGTACGGACAGTTAAAGAACCCTGACCTTTCCGTTTCACGACCAACCAGAGAAATCCGCCTGCACTTGGCCAACTTCTTTCTTGCCAACGGTAGCGGGTACATGACATATAGCCAAAGAAAACATAATTAAGGAAAGCGTAGGTTTAAGTAATAGAAACTTTCGGGGAAACTTTCTGCCTAGACGACTGCATGCAGGCGTTGCTTATATGTACGTACAGTTAAAGGACCCTGCCTTTTCAGTTTCACGACCACCTCTACAAATCCGCCTACAGATTCGACTAATTTTCTTGCAAGGGAACCTGGTTCCTGCAAGAAGGCCAAGGAGAGCCCCATTAAGGTAAGCGTAGGTTTGAGTGATGGAAACTTTTAGGGAAGCTTTCTGTCTTGACGACTGCAGTATTTGTGTGTATGAATGAATGAATGAATGAATGAATGAAATGAATGAATGAATGAAAACTTTATTATCGTGTGGATTTATGTATGAACAGTTGACGTAAAATAACCTTAACCTTCCACTACCGACTCGAGAAATCCACCTACACTTGCCAAACCAATTACCCGGCAATGGCAGCAGGCACAGGGAAGACGTCATAGGAGAATGCAATTAAGAAGCTTACATTTACGTAATGGAACCTTTGGGGAAAACTTTCCGGATACTCAGACAATTACCAGGAGAAGTCGTCGGCAAATAGTTTCAAACTTTATTGCTCAACAATCGCAACGGATACCATTCATGCAAACTGCTCAACAGAGTATGGCAAGTATAGTCGTCGCGTTAGTCTATTTGTAGGGAAGAGAAGTATGATTATCAAAATATACAAGACATTACACGTTTACATTGCACGTTCGTGTTTCAGATAATACAATCTCTTTTGCGTAGAGCGCTAGATATATAATACTAGATATAGGAAAATCGAGTAAGTGCATGCCATAAGTAGATCAGAAGTCTGGGTAAGATAATGCCGGTCTTACAAATGGTTACATTCATTAAGTTGTGCCTTTCTTCGAAATAGAAGGCGCATAGGGCAAAAGACATTGGAATTCGTCTTCAACCTTTTCTTGGCACGTAGGACCAAGATATGCCATGTGCAATTGCTGGTACAGGTTTTCTCACCAGACAGGAAAGGTCGACTATCGGTCACCGTTTCGCCGTCTGGCTGAAATCGCGTTAAAACCATCTGATGACTGCAGAGCCGTTAAATAAGGAATCATTTCACACCAATATCTTCCAGCACAAGCCGTTGCGTTGATACCTCTTGTCTGCGTCTGCGGGCTCAAGAGTATGGCCGATTTGCCACCGCGACCTTTGAGAAAGTAACGGGCATTTGGGTTTGCTTGAAGCACTTTGTAGTTGGCGGATTTCTAGACAGATAGCGACATTGGGTGGGATAAGTACCGACTTAGAGGCTTCATGCCCCATTTGCAACAAAAATACCAGCGCAGGAGAAAGCAGGTCTGAGAATAGAGTGTGGCACGTGTAAACATGGCCTCCAGGAGACGTATAAGCATGTGATATACGTTAGAAGAAATCATGTTTTCAAACGCCTCTAGGATTGTTATCCTTTGAATGTTCAGAATATTGATTTTCAAATACAAAATAGAGGTGATGACAGATGGCAGCAAATACACGTCTTTTGTTCCTTTAGAAACCCAGAGAAATTGTAAAACGTCATAAGAATCGCCAATTTTCTGTCTGATATTTGGCTTATCTAAATGTCACAACCGTCGTTCTTAAATTGTAACGGATGTTACTGAATTTGCCATAACCTTACACATTTAAATAGCCCAAGAATAGTGACAGTATCTATTTGACTTGACATACCAGAGGGCCTTCACCAGCCAACCATCCAATCTTTACACTGAATTATTACGCTTTAAGCTGCTCATTCAATAGTTCTTATCAGGCGACAAGCGTCTTTTTAGGCTTACCTTTTTAGAGGGAAAGGTTAAGATTCATATTCACAAAACAAAACGTTGTTTCGTTGGAAAATGAAGAAAACAATGATGTTACCTATGGTTTGACTAATTTCTGGTAACTACACTGGTGATAGCATTTTTAACATTTTAATGAGAACGAGCTACTAACAGCTTCGTAGTTTTTGATTTAGATTTATCTTGCTTTGTTCCTAGGGACCCGGCTCAGTAGAGGCTGTAGCACCTGTTGCCGGTTCCCTTCAGATTCTGTCTGTCAAGCTGAATAGATAAAAGCCTACTGAAGATTTCCTAGGAGACGTCAATATTGCATGATCTGTGTATCTTCTTTATCAGCAACTATTTTAAGTGCGGAAGCGAGTAGTGTTTGAACAACTCATAGTGTCTTATTTCATGCCTCTCCGCACACATCTATAGATCCGTACGTACGCGGAGTATTACTTCGTAGAAACAGATAATGCAGCTCTCATGTCAATCAATATCGACGTACCGAACTCAATGAGACTGTTGCGTTCGTCTGGACGTTTTACACAAAAATCTGATGACCAGGAACTCATTTCAGTCTAGACTGACGACCTATGGTGAACCCTAAGCTGATAAAGAAACGCTTCGAAAGCATTGAGAGTTTTTATACGCAAAGACTTAACAAAGGCGGATTGTTACGCTTACGTTAATGAAGTTTCGACATCCAGGTAATAAGATACGCCAAATGATAGTTTTCATTCGGCGATTGATTTGTTACGCTTATAAGCAAATCATAAAATCCACCAAAAAGTAAAGGTAAACTCTGGTCGATTTTGAGTTGATTTAACGATATGTCCTTCAAAGAGACTTATATCTTGTATTATCTAGTAGATCAAAACATATACGATTACCTGTTATAAGATTACTTTTTGTAATGGAAGTGTGACTCGAATAACAATCTGTGCAATGTCACTGTATGCAGCACGCTGCACAGGTGTCCATCAGGTGAAGGTGTGGGAATTATTTACACGCTACCCGCGCGGGGGTGGTCGTGTTCCGTGGTGCACGTTCATGGCTGATAGAAACGCAGCTGCAAGCATTTCGTACTTCGATCCGAGAAATCAAAATAGATAAAAACGTCTTCGGACAGAAATATTGCTAAGGAGACAGATAATTTCCTCAGGCCGATGCACAGGAAAAACAGGGATCATAGATATCGGCCATCCTATTCAACCAGTCAAAACAAGTTTTGGAGACGACCCAATCTAATAACACTGCTATATCAGATTACATCCCAGATGGTATTCATTTTCTTGGTCTAGCCTTGTGCAATGAATCAATCTCGTCCCTTTATTAAACGTCTGCAGTAGTTACAATGCCTGTGTCAAGCAGTATCCGTCTATGTCATCTGAACATGGTTAGATACCATTGTAGCTGCAAATAATGCTTACTTCTCTTGAGAATGATTTAAAGGATTTAATTAACTCTAGCTGAGAAGTCTTTCATCACGGCTTAACAAACACAAATCGAGAGCTCAGCATGACAGAGAGTCTAATTTTACAGTTCTTAAGATCCTGGTTGATTCGATCGCTCGTGCACTCGACATGAAAAATGGGTGTTCAGAGGACGACATGACCCTGCCTGGCTGTACTGAATATCAACCTAGTATCGTTACCGTGATTTGTCCTATCACAGTAAAATGTACTATGTAAATATAAAGTATAACACAGTGCATTCCGTATCGCCCGAGGGCTAGGACTGAGGGTGATGCGGAATACACCGTGCTGTTTTTGATTTTTTTTTGTCATACCCACCCGAAACGACGCACATTTCAATGTGAATTGCGAATAAGTTGAAAGAATTTTGTGTCCTCGGGCCAAAAAATGGACCAACATCGATTCCAACGTCGAACATTTTGAATGAAGAAATGAATTTTCGACAGCGGCGCGACCGGCGCACGCGAAGCGCATTCGAATCATTCGATGGAACCCCGTACAATACGACTTCGAAGCCCAGGCAATACGGTAAAACATAGACTGGTCCAGTACACCCGTATCGAACGTTGTCCCGACCCAGGAACGACATAACATGTACAGCTATACATGACAAATTGGGAAGTTAGGAACATATACTGACCATTTCTGTTTGCTTTAACAGATCTGATCAGCTCCAGCTTGCTTTTACTAAAAGTTGATCGAGCAGCTTTTTGACAACCCTGCCACGTTCGAACTCGACACGTCAAGCTTCTGTAAAGCATACCTGAATCATAACTTTCATGAAAATGCATCTTTACGCAAGCTTTAGGACATGCCTAAAGATTGGCTAGTGTTAACTACAATAAGCTTATCCCAAAGCTTTTCCCAAAAGTAGCCCTTTAGCTGTTAGGAATGCTATTCCATTTCAGAGCTGGTTAACTCCTGGAACAGAAAATGATACGTGATTTGCCTCATGATCCAGTATATATTGCCCTTCATTTCCAACTATGAGGGAACCCATTACAAATGTAACTATGAGTCTCTGCCGGGTATTGCGGCATGATTGAGTTAGATGGGAAAGTGATAGGATTCCAGAGGTAGAATTACATTCGTCCAAGTTTACGGGCAAGGACGTCAGCAAAAGAAGTAAATAGGGGATTGAGTTAGAACCAAGAAGGCGGCATGATGCTTTGATGTAAACATGCTGCGGTCGTCAAAACTAATCAAAAGCTCGTAATGTTGTTATGTAAAGACACGTATCCAACCACCACAAGTCAAGGACATATAAATGGTTATAAAACTCAACAAAAATGCAATAAGTATGGTAAGTCAAACCTATTATTACCCCATAAACGTTATGTAAAGACACGTATCCAACCACCACAAGTCAAGGACATATGAATGGTTATAAAACTCAACGAAAATGCAATAAGTATGGTAAGTAAAACCGATGATTACCCCATAAACAACCTAGGTACCCAGCATGACATCGTAAAGTGCTAAAAAAAAGTGCTTTATTTTTTTTTCTAATATCATCAACGTATGTATGAACAACTAATGAGTGGGGATTTAGATTTGTGAACTGGATAATATATTTCTATCATCTGTCTGGCGACTTTCTAAATATTTTGAGATGCATTTACGCAACTTTTCAATTGCTGCATGTGTTGAATATTTATGTATATATAGGATGTAAAGTTTTATTCTATACTTCTACTTTGTGTTATGTTTACAAATTCTTGCCATACTTTGTACCATGTACAATTGTCGTGCAATAAAGTTCTTCTATGAACATCCATGGATGTCATGCTATTCTATTACATGTATATGTTATATTGGACCAAATCATACAGTCAACAATACATCAGCCAAGTACTATATTTAAGATCTGAAACCATTGCAATGTACCCGAATACGATTTGTCACTACACAGTATAGGTAGGTAGGTAGGTAGTCGACGTGCACCGTCGGGGTTATACCGCCTCTTGCGGGGTGACAAACCCTTTCGTAGATGTCTACACAGTATGCCATCCTACAAACTGTCCAACAGTTTCTGTCCGTCTTGTGAGCTGCTTAGATCAGATATAAGCAGTGGTAGCATTACGGGTTCATCACTTATTCTCTGTACAAGGAAAAGTTCATTTTAGAGAATACTCCTGGAATTCAGATGAAGACCATCGTTGTATTCAGTGAAGCGAGAAACGTCAGCCATTGCCTCCAGGATCAGATAAGTCCCGGATCGGGGAGCAGTCAAGCGACCTGTGACTATGCAAGGGTCAGAGGTCTAACGACAAGCCGCTGTTAGTGACGTGTGTAGCAAATCTGAAGTGCGCACATGCAGGGGCAAGTTAACGATGGTCTGAAAATCTTTGTGCAAGTCTTGTTATGTAACACAGCAATTCATTCAGAGAAGTTTGGTTGCTCGTCATTGCTTAACTCACGGTAAAAGCACAAGGTCCTGCCAGGAGAGATACGTTTCTTAGCAGACAAAGGCGCTGGCAAACCACCTAGACTTGAGATAAATATCTAAACAATTTTGCACTCAGCGGAAGTCGATTAATGCAGCTGCAGGACGTTTCAACTCAGTGAATGATGATAATGAAACCATCCTGCTGTTTATGTCTTTATTCTGGAGTTAGAAATGTAGTCATTTTGCATAGTTTGGTGTTGCATTTTGCTTTCTATATTCAGGCATAAAAAGATGATACTTTGGATGGTGAAAGGTCAAATCTTGCGAACTGTCCGAGAAAGATGCATATTTAGTCCCGAAGTTCTTGTATTTTCGGTTGAAGTTTCCTTCAGAGATTTTGAAGTCGTGTCTTCAGGCAGCCTCCGGTGACGTAACGGATCGTGAAGCGAGGATTTGCCGCATATTGAGATGCACTGCCGGCGACGGAACTCGCCCAATATGTCATACTTACATGTCTATACATTTTATATCATATAAGCCTGCATGATTTTCCACCAACGTCTAGATCCCAGTATCACGACACATCGATAGCTATCCGGCATTGGAGGGAGACTTGGTGGGGTTTGAAGCCAGATATGAGATACGTTTTCTTCCTGAATATCTGTCCAATTGCTTTAACTGTTTTCTTGTGTTTCCTCCAGACGATTTTCATAAGTGGTGACCTGCTCTGTTCCCGAAAGTCGGTTTGACGTCAAGCCGTGGTTAAACTGTCTGAAGATGAGACTGAAGATACATGGCTGGATTTATCTGAAGCATATGATGAGGTATTACCTGCGGTGAATACTCTTCAAGCGTTGTGAGGTGAATGCGTGCCTTCCCACATGTTATGTGGCATTGGGGGTAGATCATGTGGAGAAGAAAGCCAGACATGATATACTACATAAACAGTTGATCTCCGAAAAATTTATACAGTTGCTTAAGAAACATTGAAAATGTTACATTTCCTCCTTAAGATTTTCATAAAGTGCTGACCTTAAGACATTTTTACGTCAATCTGTAGTTAAACTGTCTGAAGATGAGACTGAAGATACATGGCCGGGCTTATCTGAAGCATATGATGAGGTATTACCTACGGTGAATGCTCTTTAAGTGTCGTGAGGTGAATCCGTGCGTTCCCTCAAGACATGCTATGTGGCATTGGAGGGAGATTATGTGGGGATTCAAGCCAGACATGAGATCCATCCTGTTGATCTCCATAAGATATATACAGTTGCTTAAGAAACATTGAAAATCTTACATTTCCTCCATTATATTTTCATAAAGTGCTGACCTTTAGACATTCTACAGTCAACCTGTAGTTTAACTGTCTGAAGATGAGACTGAAGATACATGGCCGGGCTTATCTGAAGCATATGATGAGCTATTACCTGCGGTGAATGCTCTTTAAGTGTCGTGAGGTGAATCCGTGCGTTCCCTCAAGACATGCTATGTGACATTCGAGGGAGATTATGTAGGGATTCAAGCCAGACATGAGATTTAGATAAATCCATTTGATCTCCGAAATGTCTATACAGCTGCTTGAGAAACTTTAGAAATTCTCCTCCATTATATTTTCATAAAGTGGTGACCTTTTGACATTCTATAGTCAACCTGTAGTTAAACTGTCTGAAGATTATATGCAAGATACATGGCTGGGTTTATGATGAGGTACAGCCTGTGGTAGGTGCTCTTTATATGTCGTGATGTGAATGGATGCCTTCCCGTAAGACGACATGCTGGATTTGTTTAATGGATGACTCCGGAAACTGGTGACGTATCTGGATCGTGTCACATTTAGTAGGCATTCGTAAGTCTTGCAGGGCACAATGAATTATAGCGTTTAATATGTAAGTGTATTTATGAGGAACTTAACTTGCAGATAAAAGTCTAGTTTTGAGAAATAGTTTGCCAATAAAGACGCGGGTTACATAATACTCGATCGATGAGCATAAGCCTTTTTATGAGGATTGTTCAGACATTGTATATCGGTAAGACGATAGCTGAAAGCTAACGATAAGTCATCGGATCCCACGGGGTTTAAACGCGTCTTACCCTGCCCAAACCGTCTATTGTTCCTGCAAATATTGCCAGTAGAAGCAACATTCGCTGGACCATGCTACTTTATCAGGCTTCTGTTTGAGCCTCTTTATGGTCTTTCTTAACGTAATTTTCCTGATTCCACAAAATAACCAGAATATTATCTACCAACTCTTAATTTACTTGTAAACTGTACTCAGTCAGTCTAAAATACTATGACTCAATGACATAATAAAAGATGATTCTTTATGATATCAACAGAAAGTCACAGGTTACATAATACTCGATCGATCAGCCTAAGCCATTTTATGAGAGTTCGTCAGATGTTGTATATCGGTAATACGATGTCTTAAAACCAACAATAAGTCATCCGATTGCACCGCGTTTATATGCATCTTACCCTGCCCAAACAGTCTATTGTTCCTGCAGATATTGCCAGTAGAAGCAAAATTCGCTGGAACATGCTACTTCATCAGGCTTCTGTTTAAGCCTCTTTATGATCTTTCTTTAGGTAATTTACTTGATGCCAAAGGATAACCAGAGAGACTAACTCTTAATTAACTTATAAACTGTACTCAGTCAGTCTAACTGCTATGACTAAATAGCATTATAATAACAGATGATTCTTGAAATTCACAGAAAGTCACTTGTTACATAATACTGGATCGATCAGCTTAAGCCTTTTTACGAGAGCTCCTCGGACATTGTATACCGGTGAAACGATATCTGAAAACCAACGATAAGTCATCGGATCCCACGAGGTTTATACGGGTCTTACCCTGCCCAAACCGTCTATTGTTTCTGAAAATATTGCCAGTAGAAGCAACATTCGCTGGAACATGCTACTTTATCAGGCTTCTGTTTAAGCCTCTTTATGGTATTTCTTTTGGTATTTTCCCGATGCCAGAAGATAACCAGAATATTACCAACCAAATCTTAATTTACTTGTAAACTGTACTGATGGCATAATAAACCAGGATTGTGCATCATATGAACAGAAAACCGTTACTACTGGCTCAGTTTGTAAGGCATCGCTAAGCTTGACTTATCACCAGATGTGGACGAACCTGACTTTGTTATCGCAGTCCACATCTTTTAGGAAAGTTGCCAAATTGGGATATAGTTAATCATGGTCTAGTGCAATAATGTCCTATCAACGGTTTTCATCTTTTGGTGCTGCAGACTACAAATTACTTGCACTCCTTAACGTTTCACAAGTTGACTCCTAGATGATACTTAAGACCAGATGTTAACATGAACTTCATTTCAAGTGTCTTCAAATCGTTTTTCTTATTTCGTTTGAGTACATTGAGTGATGAGTTGCTGCGGGAAATTAGTTTTGGGATTGAGGCGAGGTCTGATAGGAGTTTACGTGTCATTTAGCTAAAGCACGGGTAAAGCTATATGGGAGGGAAAGTTTGGCGTCTGCGAACTAAAAATCCTAAAACAATTACATTTTCTGAGAAAGCAAGTTCCTAAATCTTTCGGCCATTGCTCCAGCAATTAGTTGGTCAATTTTGAAAGTTTTCGGACCAAAGCACACTCCCGAAAGAGGGCTCTTTGGTTTCTAATCATCAATAATAGTGTACGTCATAATTCTTGACTTATAGTCTCAATACGATTCTACCTATAAGCCACTCACTTTCTCATGAAACTTCGAGGTTCATGAAAGTGAACCAGCGTGCCTGCACAGTTGACCAGTGTATTTCACATTGTTATAAGTCACCTAGCCTGATATCAACCCCTATTGAAGCTACCTGGTCTCATCTGTCCCCTTACCAACTGTACCAGGCAATGTTCTTCCACCTGACAGATTCAGATTTAGATTTAGCGATGTTTGTTATAAAAAAATAAAAATTCAACGGCTCTTGCTGGATGTCAAGTGCAGGTGTTGGCACATTGGCGCACCAAATCCGTAGTGTGTTTTTGGAACACATTTTGACACTTTAGCTGAAGTGGCTCGGTGGGCGTCACTCTACCGTCAGGGAAGGTAGTGTAAAATTCCTTTCCCAAGCCGCAACGGCGGGGCATGGTGAGTATCGAACCCGGGACCTATTGGTTCTGATTCCAACGGTCTAACCGTTGCCACACCGACGCCACCGATAGTTGTTAGAGCTGGTGAATCTAGGTCCCACCGACGCTGTCAACACATTTCTGTGTAACTCTCGGACATTGACAGCGGCTGCCACGTGCGTGACCGTACTCATTAATGTCCACGTAAGAAGGATGATGCGGTTAGGATTCAGTGACGTCTCGGATTAACGCCGTGTTTATTCTGCATGATTAAAGCGACTGCGGCGTGACTCTTAAATGCCAGCTTGTCATTTGCAACAGTCTCCCCCTTTGAGGGTCATCTTGAAGTTGTCTCTTTAATTACTTTCCCGTCAGCTGGGGAGAAGGCGATTGGATTAGCGGATATGCAGCTTGTGTAAGTAGTATGGGAAGTTGTAAATCACCTCTGCTGAGATGGTTTTAATTAGTCATTCATATTCACAGACACAGGTTAATGTACGGGTAAGATTCTCATCTGAAGTCCGAATAGATTCTTAGTTTTCTTTTCGTATTCCACCCATCGTGTGGATTAACAAGCTTTACCCTCGACCAGCTAACAAGGATAAAACTTTAGCTAGATGGCACCATCAGTGCACGGGTCGGACTATACTATTAGACGGTAGTAAGGTATGGTTGATCACAGTATCAGAACGTCAAAACAGCCCTCAGTGCACGAGTTAAACTATATATGGTAGCATGGTAAACCACAGGGTCAGAACATCAGAACAGGCCTAAAAGCCACGGAGCTTCTCTGGAAAGACTCGAAACCAGGATGTACCTCGGCTAGAAGGTACCCTCCGTGCACAAGTCAGACTATAGATGGTAGTATGGTTAACCACAGTATCAGAACATCAGGACAGCCCTAAAGTCCTGCGCCACGAAAGACTAGTAGTACTAGTCAGGTACGTCCGGCTTTGCAGTACTAGTAGTACTGCAAAGCCGGACGTACCTCGGCTAGAAGGTACCATCGGTGCATGAGTCAGACTATAGACGGTAGTGTGTATGGTTAACCAGTGGTGGAACATCTGAGCAGCCCTAACCCTGCGCCACTGGAGTTCTCTGGAACGACTCCAAGTCCGGATGAAGCGAGCCAGGTTGACCCACTAACACGGGTTCCTAATCATCGGCACTGACTGGAAAATCGCTGCCGTTACATAAAGGGCTGGTCTGGCGGATTCTAATGTAGGGAATGCAAGATGCTGCCTGTACGTGAACCTTGGGGAAAACTTCCCACCAACCAGCATTGGACAAACTCTTTCACTGCCTGAGACTATAACTCTGCGCACCAGTTCGGCCAGCAATAGCTAGACTGAACTACCCTAGATATGCATTAGATTCCAAAAATACCTACAATAAAACTACGTCACAAAAAGGGACGAAAACATGAAGTGATTTTCTTCCAACACCTTGACTACTACTCATCAGCATACATCTGCTGATAGCCAAAACATAGTCTCCCGTCGTTGAAGCTATCGTTTCTCACCATTGGTTTCAATGTATATAAAGTATTACTCATCGTAATATACAAGATGAACACGCCTAGTCCACCACAATCGTACTTAAATGATGCCCCCAATTCTGTGTCGTGTACTAGTGGCGAGATAGATCTTCTTCTACTACCTTTTCGTCTGTGGTTTTGGAAAGGATTATATTTTTGTGTTTACGACATGTTTCGTTGGGTCCGGTAGTGGTTAATAAGTACGATAAATACAGGCGAATAGATTGTACAGTAACACCATGATCTACGCATTTGGAGTGAAAGGAACACTATAAAACTCTGATATAGTACAAAAGAATTGCGTTTACAGCTTTTCCGGAGGTTCCTCGGGTTTACGTCTGTTGATAAACTCGGCTCCGAGTGTAGATTCAGGAAAGTATTTTATATGGTTTTAGCCTTGTTGGTGCCAGGTGGGAATATAAAACAACCCGTTTACGGGACGGTCGTGAACCCATATCAACTCGTGATGCCACACGCGTGGTAGCAATACTACCAGAGCAAGAACGACTGAACAGAAGAGAACAAAAATAATGTTCTTCATGAATCCCGATTTGATGTGGCAAATGTGTTGTGTAGAGTGGTGTATGCACTGTGACAATACAACACATTGGGTGTAAAGACCCGTGCAAGACATTTTTCGTCTTTCCTATTTTCTTTTCTTTTATTATAAACAAGTAAAGGAGATGGGTAGAGAAGAAACCATGAAATAGAAAATCAGCGGATATAGCATACTGTCCTCGTTCAATGCAACATACTGCTTGAAAAATGATAGGAATTCAACCCTTCAGCAAAACAAGTATGTCCATTTCCATACGTTAAGTAAATGTCCTGGAGTTGTGAGCATCACTAAATTTTGTTCGAATTCCAAACAATGGGAGGGTCAGTGTAAGTATTTTACAATCTGTATTTCATTGTGTATACATGTCGTATGCCCAGTGTGCGGGCGTATCTACGTCTCAGCCTTGGGCCGGGATCCCATCTACGGTGCCATTGACGTCATAACAATCTGGGCACGTGGTTTGGTCATTACTGAAAGGGGCAATCTTCTCCTTCGTTGATCATTGCTTTTACTGGAGCAATGCACTCAGGGATCTCCAACGTTCGCATGTGTATTTGCTTTTCAAAGTTGAACGTTCTATTGTATGTTTAATGCGGCTTTTCATATTCGTGCTGATATAGATTGAGTGGCTCGTAGGCTTCGTTGCGCATATAATAAAATTTAAAAGCAAAATAATGATCTGACGACCGTTTCTAAAAGCAAAGTTATAAAAAGAAAATGAACAACACCTGAAGTTTAGGGACGTGCGCAGCACATTGACTTAGTGTGCGTAAAAATAGAAGCACGATGGTGCAATAAGACATCAAATGGACCATTAGTTTTATCCGTTGCTTGGAAATCCGCGTTCCTCGAGGGCATATCTGTCACAATAAAGACAGCACCAATCAAATCTTCTCTGCCTTTCCAGGCTCTTTAGAAAAATATACGGTTGACAATTCATTGATGGATTGATCTGGTTACAATCTTCAAGTACACTGCAGCGTTTTAAACACGCTAAATTGCGTGATTTGGTATCTAAATCATTGAACTGAATAAACCAATAAAACTGACAGATTGCAGGTAGACCCATCGCCTCACAAACAAATGATCTTTTAAGAGAGGAAATGATAAAACAAGGGGTATTGAACTAGAATATTCTAGTCTGTTGCGCAATGAAGATAATGATTATGTACAGGATAAGATTTACTGAGAGCTATAATCTGACTTATCTAGATAAGATGTATTATCCACGCAATGCAAAGGAGAAAAATATTGATGTATCATTTGCAGCATTTTGTACACGAAGTACAAAAATATTTCTTTAGAATATCTTCCTTTAATTCATAAATAGACAAGCTTGGACGTTTTGCATATCAGGGTATTTTTGTGAAAGATTTATAACCATGGGAGAATGAAACAGTCCTGGTACGCAGGCAGCATTGCAACGATTCTTGATGATGAGCGCGAATGACTGATTACAGCCGCACGATGTTTTCAACACTACAGTCGCAGAGTAGTCGATAACGATCATGATATGACGGCTGAATGCGTTAGTGGGCTGTTAGATTCTTATGGTGCGAACACATAGCTTTCTAGGCTCAAGTTCATTGTGATAGATATGGAAGGTAACATCACTGCATCACTATCAATTACATCTTACTTCATACACATAGGACTCACTTCTGTTTTCTGTTTTTTTTAAAGCTGCATGGTCGATATCAAGTTGTTTTTCCTCCTCGCACCAGACATTGTGATTGGTTTCAGCCGCACGATGTTTTCAACACTGCAGTCGTAGAGTAGTCGATAACGATGTTGTGACGGCTCAATGCTTTAGTGGGCTGTCGATTTCTTATGACGAAGAATAGCTTTTTAGGCTCAAGTTTATTGTGATGAATACAGAAGGCAACATCAGTGCGTCACTATCAAGTACATCTTATTTTCTACATATAGGGTCCACTACTGGCTTTTTGATGAAACTACTTGTGATATGATCAAGTAAAAATGTCTTCTCCGGACCACCACACAAGGTAGCGCCTAGCCTATGGTAGCACCCATCTCTGATTCGAAGTTTCTGTATGTCGCTACAGCAGGGGGCTAGTCCACTGTTAGCGGTATGTGTGTTTCGCTTCTATATACTCTTTTCCAAATACGTACCATTTTAAAAATCTTTGGCATGACCTGGCTAGAGATCGAACTCACGAACTACCCAACGCAAGGCGAACAATCTACCCATCAGGCCATTGCACCGGTCGATATCAAAGGGACAAAAAAATAGCATAGATAAGCATAAGCTAAAGATGGAATCTCAATGACCGTCGGGCTCCGACATCCTGATGAATACATATGACCTTCACTACTTAAGCCCCTATCTCACTGGACCCGCGACATGCTGGCGACCTCGCATCCTAAACTGTATTTATGTAACCCTTAACTTTATCATGGGCATATCATTGCTACCTTGTCTCCTCCAACAATATGAGGGTTAAGGGACTAGGTAGGTGGGTAGATATCATGATAAACGCACAAGAATTACTACAAGGGAACGAAAACATTGAAAGCGTATAAAGATTAGTTTTTATCGATGAAATTCGTAGAGCGTGCTGTCAAATCGCTCGGTTGCAGCGAAGTCGCCAACGTGCCGCAGGTCCAGTGAGAAAGGGGCGTAAGTAGTTGTAGATAACGATAATCATCTGGCTAGTGGTGATCAGTGTTGATGTGCGCCCTCAGCCATTTTACTGGACGGGCTGATTATCTCAGCGTTCGACGGATCAATTTGTTCTTAGTATCTGCAGCATCGTCTAATGGCCGAGTGGCTAGACAGGAGAGGTCAAGAGTTCGATTCCTGGCGTTACTGGATAGCCGCTGTGTCCTAGAGAATGGCAATTTACCCGGCTTTCCTCACTACACACAGGTGTAAAAATGAGTACCTGACCTTGGTTGGGGAGATAAAAGGCGGTGGACGGAGAGGATTGGGCTCCGCCTTTCAATATCTCACCCTAGACACAGTGGATAAAATCTCAATGCCCCTCAAAAAGGCCATCAGACCCCATTTACCTTTATCTTCAGCTACAGTGTACGACATAAGGGTATCTAAGTCATATCGATTCATCAGAACATTGTGAAAGAAACGTGTCGTATCAGCGTCATATCAGCAAACAAATTGGAAAACACTACCTTGCAGGAAATCAATTATAAAGAAGCGTATCTTAAGCTGCATCTGCGCTGGACATAACCCTATACAAGCTGCCGAGGGCTATGTGCGCAGCGTATGGACAACGTCCTGCTTGATGGCCAAGAGCGAGAATTACGCAGTCGCAAATCATACTAAAACACGCGTTACTGCAATTGAAAAAAGGATGTTATCATACGATGCCACACTACATGTATACTTAAGTTTATTCTCTGCATCGTGTTTAATTTTGAAACTCTTAACCAATGATTTACGAGTTTCTGTTGGGCAAACCTAACTGCCTTATGTGTTGGACGACACGGGAGTCCAAGTAAGTAATGAAAGTTGAAAAATAGATGACTGTACTGATATCGTCGCGACGTTTTATTAATTCTGCTGTTCTCAGTAGAGTTAGAATACCGTAAAACTGATTGCAAATATCAGATATGAGGATGAAAAACGGTGTTTCTCTTTCCAAATTGGGTTGTGGTTACCCCAAAAGCCGTCCATACTGTGCATGGCAACATTAATGTCACGTAATATTTGTTACAGCGATTAACGTGCTGTATGCATCATGTATGTGGCAACGTGTATTAGCGGCTGGAGGGTCAATCGTTTGAGTTCGTCGTGCGTCTGTCAAATGCAGAATAGCATATGGAATACTTCAGCCGTGCAGAATATAGCAATAGTTCTTCCTGGCCTATGTCCAATTTAGCAATAGTTTTTTCTGGCCTATGTCCAGTTGAATCACTTGGCTCAAACACAAAACAAACATACCACATGCTCAGAGACAAACGCCTTCCGTACATAATATCAAACCTCTGGAAAGGTTTGAAACTGTAGGGGTACGCAGAATTTCTTTCCTAGTGTACAGTATTCGAAGCTTACATAGATTTTTCATCACTTGTGAATTTTCTGTACCGTCATGTATATTCTATTTATATTAGTTTCCGGTATGTTACATAGCTTGGGACTATGAATGATGTAATAGGAACCAAAGAGAAAATAGTTTCAATGGACATGGTAAAGCTTACTGTGGACCCAAACAGATTCAAACACAAAGATACAAAAAAGGAGGCTCACGGGCTACCAGAATCAGGTAGTAGTGCTTCTTATACAACTATTAAATACAGCTGAGCCGCTTGGCTTGGATACAAAAGAGGAGACCCTTTATTCTTATCAGAAAATTAAAACACGATGATACACAGTGCGGTGCCAGGCAGGCAAGCTGGTGTTGCGGACGACTCAACAACAATAGTACATTGGAAACAACAGTATAAAGAGAGGCTCATGGCTTACCTGAATCAGGTAGTTGTTCAGCTTGCACATGACGAGTCCAAAGGGCCAGCTGGGCACAGCGTAGATGACAGCGGTGATGGGGAGGCACAGGACCAAGAAGGCAAGGTCCGTCGTTGCCAGGTTGGCGATGTAGTAGTTGGTCACCGTTCGCATCTCTCCGATGCGGAAGATGACGAAGATGACCAGGGAGTTGCCGGCGACCCCGACGAGGATGATGACGCTGATGATGGCCGGCATTATGTAGGCCTCGGGCAGGACGGGGAAGGGCGCCGCCGCCGCGGTGTGGTTCCCCCCGTACGAAGCGGAGGTGGCGTTGTCGCCCTCCATGCCTGGCGCTGTCCCGGGTGCTGAATGTAGAGTAGTAGTTAGGACCACTCGAAGGCGCTGTTCAAGGTTCAGAATGTACAGCTGTGGTGACGACCCCTTGAAGGCTCTAGTGTTGACTCTTGAGTTGTTGTAACGACCACTGGAAAGCACTGCCCCGGGTTTTGAATGTAGAACTGTGGTTAGGACCACTCGAAGGCGCTGTCCAAGGTCCTGAATGTCTAGCTCTGGTGAAGACCACCAGAAGGTGCCGTCCCAGGTGCTGATGTGAATGCAGAGAGGTGAAGACCAGTGGAAGGTCCTGTCCAGGGTCTGAATGCAGAACTGTGGTTAGGACCGCCGGAAGGCGCTGTCCAGGGTACTGAATGCCGAGCTTTGGTGAAGACCGTTAGAAGGCGCGGCTCCGGATGATTAATGTAGAGTTGTTGTTAAGACCACGGGAAGGTGCTCTCCCAGGTGCTGAATTTAGAGTTGTGGGGAAGACCAGGGGAAGGCACTGTCCCGGGTACCGAATGCAGAGCGATGGTGAAGATCACTGGATGGCGCCGTCCCGAGTGCTGAATGTACAGTGTTTGTGAAGACCACTCGACGGCGAGCGTTATTATCGGTCACTCCCGATATCTTACGCTACCTCTCAGGGGTATCGTTTGCCTTTGTCGAGAAAGCGGTTGCTTATATTCTTATAAGCCTTTTCAAAGTCGTATTCAAGTCGTTCTAGCCACATCAAACGTGCTTGCAAGTATCCGTTGAGGCTTTTCTACGTAAAAGGTACAATAAATCTTATGAATTAACTCACAGTTCTAAGAGCCTACCATCAGCTTTGAAATAAGAATCACATCAACAGGTTCTTAATGGACGCATGGGAAATCCACCCGAGAGAAAATTACATATCAGCGCGCTGATGGTGACGACACAGGCTTTGTAGAACCCAGGAAGTGACGACAGCCTGTTTTCGGCCTCTAATAGCCTACCATACGGCGCATAGCCCGGAAGCAAAGAACAAGCATACGGCACGGTTTGAAGTAGCATACGAAAGAAAATGATGAGACTTCAAATGCAAAGGGTGTAACTTGTATGTAGAGAGAGCCAGAGATTGTACCATCAAGAGGCTGCGGTTATTATATACAATTTCTCGGGATACGGGGCTAGGCTTGCCCTCCAATCAGATGAAGGGAACGCATTGACGTCATTCAACCTTTCTGTTGGCTAGCGTTCCGAGCCGCGGGATGAATACGTTAGTACGTAGGTTACGTTGTCTGACATTTGTCATGGCTCTGTAGCATAGCTACCATAGGCGTAAACCGCGTAACTGATTCTGAAAGAGTCCGTTGCATCACTCAAGCGGTCTTATCCGCTTACGGATCACTTAACAATGACACCTTGTGCCATGAGGTCACCACCTCGTTATTCCGGTAGCGCGTTATTTTCTGCTTATTTTCTTTGACATTTCCGTTTATGACCTAAAGAACGATAAGATCTTTTTGTTATTCATGATTAAACAAAGACGAGAAAATCACACTTATCGTAATTCAGAAATATACAAAGAATACAAAAGTCAGTAATTGCCTTTGAGATTAAGAACTTTATTGAAGAAAAAAAACAGTTATATGCAAATCACCATAATCACCAAGAACTTTTCACGTGCAAGAGACAAAACATTCGACCACAACACCAAGCGGTTTTAAGCTGTGTTCTTTTTCAGTTGTTAAAATGAATAATACAAACCGACAAACATGTATACATATATACAAACACATTGATGAATGTCAAGTTTGGTTTGTGTCTTAACATGCATAAAAACTGCTTCTCATACCCCCAACCATCGGTCCAAAAAAGTTTCCCTTCCAAAGCACGTCCTCTTAAGATGCATTCCATGCTCTACGCCACTTATCACGCAAAGAAAGCACTACCTATCGAGGAGGAGCATCTTATCTCGGGGAGAAAGTGGAGGAGGCGGAACTTCTTAAGCTATCGCAAATGCATCACGGAGCTGAAAAGAGGCTGTCGGCTTAAAGTACGTGCGAACCGATTAATGGGTACCGGGATGAGGTAACAAGAGGCATCCATTCTCAAGTGCTGAATAGAAATGTCTTCCACACAAAGCGTGCTGCGGGCTCGGCTTTCATTAGATTGTCATGGTTTGCGTTCCCTGTGATCAACTTCTAACTATCCCGGGGGGAAATTCCGACTGGAATATCCTTACAAAGTGATGATGAATCTACTCATTAAAACATGCCGAAGCGCCGTGTGATCTTTAAGAGTTGGGTTTGAGAAGGGTACTTACTGTAGTATACCAATGCCAGTGTTCATCTAAAATTGGAAGTCACGCCAATGGTAGGTCTCCCGATGTGAAAAAAATTGCAGAGTCTGTTATTGAAGTACCTCGCAAATCTTCCATGCAGTGAAGTTGTGAAGACGGCCTTAGGCTTATGCTTTGAAAAAAGACAACTTTTTTTCTCATTTAGATTGAGATACTTATTTCATAACATAACGTTACTATATAATCGTATATGTCCTATCCACACCTACATTGTAGAGACTAGGCAGGGGGAGAGGGCAGAAACAATTTGAAAGTAACGCAGAAAGAAACTCGAGTTTCCATCATATTATGTGCACCGTTCACGTCGGTGTACACAGGTATGCACAAGAAACTCAACTGGTATTCCTGTAACGTTTCTGAACGCCTGCCAACAGGCAATACAGTAGGGAATCCCACGCGAGGCCTATAAACGCCAGATCAGACGATTTTGTCTTATGGTTTTAACACGTCCAGCAGCTTTCATGGAAAAGAAGTTGTACTTTTTTTTTTAATTAGAGACTGTGAACTGCAACTAAATCTACTCATGCCCGCCAATCTGTGATAACGTGTTATCCAAAAAGGCATCTCTCATGCGGGCTTCTTCCAAAAGTGTCCCAAGCGCAGCTGGTTTAATAAGCAGTAGACAAGAGACGAATAGATTTTCTGACACTTTTCAACACGCCCTAAATTCGTCTTGTTGCGTGTAATTTCCTGTTGTTGAACTCTGGCTGGCCGGGTACTATCAGACTCACGTGAAACTTGCCAAATCGTCATCTGGGACAAGATTGACTTTCGATTTAATGAAATCCACTGAATGACTTCCACGTTTCGCTTCATAAGGACCAGAACCTGGCTTCTGGTAAGGCGTGTCATGACATGTGATGTTGGAAAGAAACAAGTCTAGGTTTTGATGGTCTATTATTGTACATTGTCTGGCTTATGATCTTATTCTATTTTCTGTCTGTATCTATATAGCCGGTACAACCGCCATTTCCATGTATCAACTTGGGTGGGGTGGGAGCACTTGGACAAGTAACATGCCATGAGTAGCTTGCAACATCCTTTTTCCATTTCATCATTTTTTGCTTGAGTTTGGTAACGTTAAAAGGCTACAAAAAAGGAAAATGATTAAAGCAGTTGTTTCTCATTTCTAGACTTCCTTAGTCATACGTATACTAATGTTTAATGGTCCAATGAAGACTGTTGTTAAAACGTACACATTGATGACTCTGACTAGGAATAGGCGTTTTCTGTGACATCATGATAAGTCTAAATAGTAATTGAATATTTTTCACCTTGGCCTAACAAAACGTGTGAAGGACCCGTCGTAACGTTTATATTTCTACTGGTACAATCAACTCTGGTACAATCAAGTATACGAATGATATTTCACTGTATTCAGTAGAACCACTAAATATGAATTATGCAACGTATTATGTAAAACATACAGAAAGGTGCAGACGTTATGTCGCAACCGCAGTTAAAATTGGCTGCTGACAGTGATTTGGCACCAATACAATTCACGGTTGTCTTCATAGCTGTCTTAATCTCTGAAGTAATCTTTAAATTCCTGGCGTCGATCCACAAATTATTGTCTTCATAACAGTGTACTCCAATAATAGCTTTCTTAACCAACTGTCTTAACCTCTAAGCGAATTGTTAAATTCCCGGCTTTACAGCGATTTGGCGTCAGTCCGCTTGATACTTGTAGCTGTTCTGAATGAACTCTCTTTAATAGGGATCTTGAAGATGATTGGCGTCATCGCTTAATTAGCCTTGACATTACTGCCTTTAAATCAATTTGGCGTCCGTGCACATGATGACTGTCCTGATCATTCAGCCCTCTGTAAATGACAGACACTAATACTACAATTCCTGGCATCACACGGCGTCTATATGGTCCTGACGTTAACGAAAGCATACAATTCGGACCAATTATGTCTATTTTTATGGTGTATCAGGAATCCCCAGAAGACAGATACGTAAAAGTGTTTGTTATGCAACAATCCCATAATGTAGTGAAGGAACCCAGACTGTCTACAGATTCTTCTTCTATATTTAGATCTTTTAGATATTTACGCCAGAGAAAGATTAACGTAGACGAATCAGCTTCTGTTCTCAGATGTGCAAATATCTGGACCAACTTTACATTTATTCCATATCACAATTCTGGACCTGAAAGTACAGAGTTTGATTTTTTTTCTTCCCATAGAGCTAACAAAAGACATAGCAGCACCACAGACTTCATGTATTACAAGAACATGATGTTTGCACTTTATTGTGTATATCTCTGTCTAAGCTACCTGCATACTAAATATCATGGAAATCTGTCGTTCCTTTGTTCAGTTATTGTCCTTGAAAGACTTTCACAATAACTCCCCTGCAGTTCCAGAGCAAGCTGCTAGGGGGCCCAAATTTACACCACTCCAGTATGTCCAAGTCAAAAGATAGAAAAAAACGGAAGTTCTGTTGCAGTACCGAGGTCGTATACCAGGGGGCCTAAAATTGACCCTGACCATTGTCTACCCAACACCTATCACATACCAAATATCATCGTAATCCATCCAGAGGTTCTTGAGTTATGCTGACTACAATAGTCCGGAAAACACACACAGAGACAGACAAACAGACACGCCAAAAATAATATCTCCATTTTTCATGGAGAAAAAACCCAGACTGACTTACAAAGATTCCTATTCTCGTGTATTGTTGTGTGCAAAACCCATTATTCTTGTTAAGTATATGGTTGATATAGTTCCCTTAGACTATTGAAAGGTGCATTCATGTATCATCCAATAATAAGGGTCTCCTTAAGCTTATTAAGTAATATTTTTAACTTTGAGCTTGACATACAAGACGTAGGTGTGAAAAATGATGTATGCAGTCACGAACTGGAATGTGCTCATCTAAGCCGGTATATTATTCTAGAGCCTCTATCACGGGGTGTTTGTAACAGTCATTGATGCGGTACTTAAAGTACCATTACCCACCCGCTGGCGATGGTAATTGAAAATGACAAACTCCTTCATGGTGGATTAGGCCCTACCCAAGCGTTTGTAGCGTGTCCGTCCATCCTTTGGTCCAATGGAAACGCTTCCAATGTGAGCCAGAGGATTCCCATCAGACATATATCTTAAGGATAACGAAACATTTTGAGGAAAATAAACATTTATGATCTTTTGGTCATACGAATTTGATTCTATTTTGTTGTACATTGGTGGCAACCCCTGGGAACCCCAAAACCGATGTAATCTGATGATATAACAAAACACACAGAACTTGACATATTTAAAGATGCTAATTTTGCAGATTCTTTGGACGATTGCAATATGGTCACAAACTCATTTATTTTCAAAAATTGACGCGCACGTGACTGCAATCCATATAATTGCGCTAGCGTTGCCTTACATGAAATTCGGAAAGCTTTAAAAGCCACAATCAAAATGCAATCGCAAAGTATGTGATGGAGTGCCTCGGTGTTTTGTGAGCAGTGTTGACTAATTGCAGGGTATTTCACTGGCTTTAGCCTCTATAATGGGGTGAAAGGGTTGACCTTCATGGAAATAATTCCTTCCTTATCGTTCAACGGATGAACGCACCAAAGGTCACGATTACGTCCATATATCAGGGGAGAATATGAGCATCATCTTGATTGCAATCTTATGCGTTGCTGGAAGTGAAACTTGCAACAAATCCAAAGGAAGATCTTTAGGTTATGAAATAACAAATTACGGAAATAAACGCTTTACACACGCGCGTGGATCATATGCGTACATCACGGTGCATATTTCTCAGGAGAAACGTAAATAGTACAGACTTGAGTCAGCTTACAGATGTGCCCTATGCGGCAGAGTTTGTCAATCTCATATAGGACTGTTTAGCCATAGCTTAAAATGTAGGGCTGATATCTAGTAAGATGTTACCATGGTCAACATTGACTGAAAAGGCAGGTAAGCGGTGCTACCTTCCTTTCTCATAACCAATTTTAGACAAATGACTAATGCGTCGGATAAGCTGACAGTGGAAAATGCAAATCCGTTAGCAGTCGACATGTTAACCACTATAAATGCATATGCGCGGAACTACGAATGCTGAAAAGAGGATGCGTATGCGAGCACGAAATGTATCGTAGAAAATTCCGTGTCAATTCAAACGGGCCAACTCCGCATTTAACCTTTCGATGACGTCACTATTACTAGACCGCACGGAGAGGAGTAGGGATCATATTTCCCAAATAAGGTCGTGGGATGGGTCAAACACATTCGATGAGTCTCCTCTCAGTTCGTTCAGAATTTTGATAACTTTGCAAGCCCTGGTCACAGCACTCCCACCTCGTACACGGAGACATGCCTGTGGGCTGTCCTCACCAATACACGTCAGATTAAAGTATTAAGTCTACCTCAGAGCTGTGCGTTTGGGTGTCAAAGATAAGAATTGAATTGATGACCCGTATGTCTCACGATGACGTACTCAAACCAAGAGATCTTAAGATAGTATGCTTGGTTGTCTGAGATAAAGTCTCTTTCAATCATTAGGGGCGATGATCCCCTTAAGAAAGTATCACACGTTGACCAACATGAAGGAGTTTTCTAAATCTTGGGTGGCCAAGACTGTGGGGTAGGTGACAAGAGGGCGAATGAAGTGCCACGGAAGGTTATGCTATCATCTATCATACTCTTGTAGCTGGCTTGTGATTAAAACAAACCTAACACAACTTTGAGTTCGGTAGATCATAGCACCATTGTCGCTTTTCCAGCTGTATCTATCATATATGAATGGTGAAATTAGCCATTATCTAATAGAACGGTAGCCTAGTGCTTTGCTCCAGCTGTGTGGGTTTGGTAAGGAAAGGTAACCTGAGGTGAAGTGAGAAGAAGTAAAATGAGGTGAATCAAGAATGGTTAACAATTGTATGTATATATCACATTTCATCGTATTCACAAAGTAACGGTTACTCAAGTAATTGGGTTCATTTTGGAGCACTATCCAGTTCTTCAGTAGATGTATCCCGAATCCATCCAGTTGCTTGAAAACCCGTTATCTTGCGAATGTTATTACCTGGATGTCTAACCTTTATTGACACCATCGTATTCATTCACTATTGTCGGGCATTAGGGCTGTTTCTGTGAGAGGGCCGAATGAACAACGTGCGGTGGGATGGGGACAATAAAGGTCAGGTAAGGTGAACCATAAATGCCTTCTGAATCGTGCCATCGGTCAAGCTGTTCTTCCATGACATTGAGGTGCCAACAAGCGCCAACACCTATCTATAACATACGAGTGGATGACAAGCAATAGGGGAGGATGACAGACAATAGAACCGTTTGCAATCGTTTTTCTTATAAAAGAAGAATAAATTTTGCGTTCTTGGTGATAGGAAGGGACTGGCCGATGTCAATGACTGATAGGGGCATAAGATAGCAAGCGCTGCATTGCCGGCCAGGTAGCGACCTTTCACAGAAAGCCATCCGTTATATCTTAGCTGTAGCAGAGCTAACTCTGGGCTGGAGGTCCTCGGCAAGCAATCGTAGGCCGTACTGATTCGATTACTGTAAATGCATTTAAGTTCGCGCGGTTTTCATTTCGCGCTAAGGGGAAAATGGAGTGTTCGCGGTGGTTTTAAGTTCACGGCAGCACTATAGTCACATACTGCTGCAGACTTGGACAAACATAAAACTACCGCGAAGGTAACTGCATTTACAGTATATGGATAGCATCTTTTGGACGCCCCAAAGCTAAAGTGAGCGTTCAGGAAAAACATTATGAGGCAAAAAAACTGTCTTTATAATGAAACCTAAGTGTCACTGGTCAGGAAAGGAAGGTTGAACAAATAACTCTAGTAAACACACTCACAGGAAATGGTATGCCATATAAAAAAAAGGATTTCGCATATACATCGTCGTCTTTGACTTTGGACGACTTTGCTCAGGGTCAGAAACGCATTTCGCAGTCTACTTTTCATGGCAAAATCTGTACCCAAACATTTTTTGCGTGCACAACATTAACCTAAGTAGGTTTACGACAAAGTCAATACGTTTTACGATAGAAAGAGGCATCAGTATCTGTTTTCCGATATTCTTTGTACAATTTACGGCATGTTTTTGCTCATTCTGTATCTTCTGTGTTTGATTTACAGGTTGTTGGGGAACGAGTTTTGTGGCAAGGCCGGGCGAACATTTACCCGTGCCCGGATAGCATCCATATATTAAGTATTAAAGTCAGTGCGGCCTTCCGTCTAGACAAGGAGAGCCCAATGTCCAACCCGGCCAGTTCAAGACCAGGGCTGTACACAGGACCCATTCCTCCGTCCCGGGCTGAACATTTGCTTCTTGGGACGAAGAAATATTTCGCCCTGTCAGTTCCGAAAAAAAAGTCTGAACTTCATGACAAAAAACATGATGAAACTGTCTTCTGTAAACTTGAAATGACAGATTTTACGGGAAATCAACAACATGGGCTCCCTAATAATGAGAGGAATGGAGAAAAAACGGTCCTGCTGGGCGTCTTTACGCTATTTATTCCATTAATTTCATTTCTTAACCATGTCATTTTCCCCTGAGTTTTTCTACGCTGCCTTGGCATAGTTGCGGTGCGTTTCGCTGCGGTGTGATGCGTTGTGCTACCCCCCCCCCCCCCGTAAATATACGTGACCCACCTACAGCCTCTGTCATGTGCAACCCATCTATATGTATTGATCCTGTAGGACAAGGGTTAAAACTGGATACAGTCCTGCTGAAGAAAATCAACAACATGGGCTCCCAAACAGTGAGTCTCCTCAACTTAACCCTAGTCCTGCTGAGCCCAACAATTGCCGGTTTGCACATACTTCTTCTGTATGCTAGCCCTGGCAATTGTCGGACTAAGGGTATTTCTAGAATGCGTACGTTGCTGTAAAGCGAAGTAACTAAAAGATCAGCAATGTTAAACAAGTACACTTTGTTTCAAGTTCAGTGGCACTTCAGTGGGAGTATATTTTTGCTCTGGAAATCAATCAGGACAAGGGTTAAAACTGTAGACAGCCCTGCTCAAGACGCAATCCGAAGTTCGTGTGGGCACTGATGGAAGGTCAGGACCGGTTCAACAGAAACGCCCACGGACCAATTTTGTACTTTCCCCCCGGTACGCAGGTAATGGCATTTGGCGAAGCTTCGTAGCTTATGGGTCACCAGAAATGTAGTAAAGGAAGATTTATGTGAAAGGAATCTCATGTTTCCGGAACTTGTGCCAATCTTACACCAGTATCAGATTTCACTTTCCTCTCTTATGCACCTGCACGTAACTAATCCCCATACATTATGAAGGTAAGGCATCCAGGTAATAAGATACGTCAAAAATAATGACTCAAGCAACTGGATAAAATTTTGAAACAGACGTTTCAGACAGTGCTTTCACGGGCCATCGTTATTCATGTTATTGCAAAAAGCTGGCAATGACAATCCGGATTCAATACACTATCCAAAAAAGGCAAAGGAAGCTTCGACGACGAAAATCGTCTGAACCCATTTTCAACTAATTATGCAATCCTTACCTAAAAGTTAGGTAGACAATGCACGATTTTTTTTCAAGTGCTCCAAGCAGCGCGTAGAAGCCATAATGACTCGTGGTTCATTAGGGTTTTATAAACAAAGATGTGTATACAGCACCTATGTCATCAAAAACATGTCTTCTGCTCAAATAATCATACCTGCCAAGCTACCCTTCTAGCTACCATGTCCAATTCCTGTTCAACATAACTATAACCTGCAACATTATCGTTATTAGCTCTCTGCATCGTTTGTACGGTCGGCTACATGTGTGAAAGAAGATCATCATCAGAAATATATATAAACCCAAACCAGTAAGATTGTGTCAAGATAGTATGTATTACACAAATATCATTTGAAATATTTTTTCATTAACCGTTGAATAATGAACCATATGGCATGAGCATGTCAGCTCCAACCATGTATTAGCAGGAGTAGTATACATATTATTGTAATCAGCTGTCTGTATCTTTCTACTAGCTTGCTGTACGTATACAAGATTGTCATCAGAAATCAGTATCAAAGTTTTACGATTCCAGACATTACATATCCAAGACTTGCCTGGCAGTTCCTCCAGAGTTTATAGACATGCGAGGGAGGGCCTTCCATAGCTGGCTTCTGTCCAAGCCATGACCTACACGTCAATTGCCCGGCATATTAATCTGCATTACGTCCACATCCAGGCCACTAGCAATCAATGCTGGGTCAAGTTCAACTATGAAAGAGTATCATTGTTTAAAGACTTTCCTCCTAACCTCATCTCGACCTTCCTCATCTGGATAATGTACCAAAAACTATTATATCTATTGTGCCGACACTCTATGTGCCCCAAGGTGACATACTGTTGTTTTCTGTTAAAGCTGAACCTTTTGAATTGTTTAAAGACTTTCCACCTAACCTCATCTCGACCTTCCTCATCTGGATAATGTACCAAAAACTATTATATCTATTGTACCGACACTCTATGTGCCCCAAGGTGACATACTGTTGTTTTCTGTTAAAGTCTTGTATCATTGTGAGCACGTTTGTAGCATGTAGAAAGGCTGAACCTTTTGAATTGTTTAAAGACTTTCCACCTAACCTCATATCGACCTTCCTCATCTGGATAATGTACCAAAAACTATTATATCTATTGTACCGACACTCTATGTGCCCCAAGGTGACATACTGTTGTTTTCTGTTAAAGTTTTGTATCATTGTGAGCACGCTTGTAGAATGTGGAAAGGCTGAACCTTTGAATTGTTGAATTGACTTTAAACCTAACCTCAAGATGAAGAAATGATGGATATGAAAACTGCTGATCTGCTGCAGACTTTCTATGTGCCCTACGGTGACATCTTGTTAAAGTTTTGTTTCATTGTGAACACGATTGTAGAATTCGAAGGTAGAAAGGCTGAACCTTTTCATTTACGGAACAGTGAGCCTTCTGTAAAACGGAATTGACTTAATAGTAATGGCAGAATGTTGTACTTAATGGACTAAAGCTTAGCGTTGATTTGCCTTTTGTTGGTTGCATTTGCTGTGTCTGGATCAAAATTTGAACTAATGAAAACCTTATCTACCACTGGTCGTGACACAGTTCGGCAATTTTGCTTTCATCTTTTCCACAATCAGGAAAACGTTAAACCACGAGCCAAAGAACCGCAATCGTCTAGCAGCGGATAACTTGATTGGGGCCTAGCGACAACACCCGAGGATCGAAGACTCAATCGACCCTCGGGTCCAGACCCGGGTCAGTGGCCTCGGGTTAATTTGCAAGGTTTCTAAGGTCTGTCTGGAGTACCTGCACAACTTTATTAGCAGCAACCATCTGTGGCAGGTAACTTGGTCATGGCGTGCGACAACACCCGGAGTCGAAGACTACACCCTGGGGTCCAGAACCCGGGCCAGTGGCCTCAGATTAACTTACAAGGTTTCTAAAGTCAGTCTGGAGCTCCTCCACAACTTTATTAGCAGCAACCATCTATTTTATGTAACTTGATCAGGGCGTGTGGGTAGGGGTTCGAAGACTCGACCCTTAGGTCCAGAACCTGGGTCAGTGGTTTCGGATTAGATTACAAGGTGTCTTTCATAATGTACCACTAACTCTAGAGCCCCACCACAACTTTATTAGCAGCAACCATCTGTGGCAGGTAACTTGATCGGGGCGTGCAACAACACCCGGAGTCGAAGACTACACCCTGGGGTCCAGAACCCGGGCCAGTGGCCTCAGATTAACTTACAAGGTTTCTAAAGTCAGTCTGGAGCTCCTCCACAACTTTATTAGCAGCAACCATCTATTTTATGTAACTTGATCAGGGCGTGTGGGTAGGGGTTCGAAGACTCGACCCTTAGGTCCAGAACCTGGGTCAGTGGTTTCGGATTAGATTACAAGGTGTCTTTCATAATGTACCACTAACTCTAGAGCCCCACCACAACTTTATTAGCAGCAACCATCTGTGGCAGGTAACTTGATCGGGGCGTGCAACAACACCCGGAGTCGAAGACTACACCCTGGGGTCCAGAACCCGGGCCTGTGGCCTCAGATTAACTTACAAGGTTTCTAAAGTCAGTCTGGAGCTCCTCCACAACTTTATTAGCAGCAACCATCTATTTTATGTAACTTGATCAGGGCGTGTGGGTAGGGGTTCGAAGACTCGACCCTTAGGTCCAGAACCTGGGTCAGTGGTTTCGGATTAGATTACAAGGTGTCTTTCATAATGTACCACTAACTCTAGAGCCCCACCACAACTTTATTAGCAGCAACCATTTGTGGCAGGTAACTTGATCGGGGCGTGCGACAACACCCGGGGGTCGAAGACTCGATCGACCCTCGGGTCCCGAACCCGGGTCAGTGGCCTCAGGTTAACTTACAAGGTTTCTAAGGTCTGTCTGGAGCACCTGCACAACTTTATTAGCAGCAACCATTTGTGGCAGGTAACTTGATCGGGGCGTGCGACAACACCCGAGGATCGAAGACTCGATCGACCCTCGGGTCCCGAACCCGGGTCAGTGGCCTCAGGTTAACTTACAAGGTTTCTAAAGTCAGTCTGGAGCTCCTCCACAACTTTATTGGCAGCAACCATCTGTTGTATATGACTTGATCAGGGCGTGTGGGTAGGGGTTCGAAGACTCGACCCTTAGGTCCAGAACCTGGGTCAGTGGTTTCGGGTTAGATTACAAGGTTTCTTTTATAATGTACCACTAAGACTGAAGCCTCTCCTCAACTTTATTAGCAACAACCATCTGTGGCAGGTAACTTGATCGGGGCGTGCGACAACACCCGAGGATCGAAGACTCGATCGACCCTCGGGTCCCGAACCCGGGTCAGTGGCCTCAGGTTAACTTACAAGGTTTCTAAAGTCAGTCTGGAGCTCCTCCACAACTTTATTGGCAGCAACCATCTATTTTATGTAACTTGATCAGGGCGTGTGGGTAGGGGTTCGAAGACTCGACCCTTAGGTCCAGAACCTGGGTCAGTGGTTTCGGATTAGATTACAAGGTGTCTTTCATAATGTACCACTAACTCTAGAGCCCCACCACAACTTTATTAGCAGCAACCATCTGTGGCAGGTAACTTGATCGGGGCGTGCGACAACACCCGTGGTCGAAGACTACACCCCGTGGTCCCGAATCCGGGTCAGTGGCCTCAGGTTAACTTACAAGGTTTCCTTTACAAGTCAGACTGTAGCTCCTTCACATCGTTATTGGCAGCAATTATCTATGGCAGGTAACTTGGTCAGGGCGTGCGAGAACACCCGGGGGTTTAAGACTCGACCCGAGTCAGTGTCTACAAGGTTTATTTTACAATGCACCGCTTAATCTGGAGTCCTACCACAATGCTTTATTGGCAGCAGCCATATGTAATGCATGATATTCTAGCTGCTCCATAAGCTGCTGATGCAAATCAAATATCTTATGTCAATTTACGGTTAGTAGGTAGGTAGTTAGCATCCCGGAAAACTTTGCATCGATTTCACTTCTATTGGGCTTAGTCGGTGCGATCTTTAATGTCGTTATCCATGTTCGTTTTCTCTTTCTTACGTCAACCTTATATTTCCTACAGACACGGGACTCTAATGTAAAGCCGAGATAAGAACGCTGGTGGAGGACAAGGCCGAGTGACATGAGGTTTCCCCAGTCGGCATCCGACGATGATGTCCTCAACAAACAACGACGATATTTCTAAAACAAAGAATCCAACGCAAAGTAACAGTTTAATACTCAAGCAACTTGATAAAGCAACTTTCATTCGTCACTGACTGAAGGGCAATCCAGGCTTATAAAAAAAACTCCGATTTGATTAGTTAATGAGGTTAAGATGGTTCAATAGAAGACGAAATCAAGATAATGTCCAAAAATCCCTAAATTATTCAGGTTCTAAAATCCTCTGTGCGTCACATGCTGAAATGTTAATGTTTTTCCTAGGCTTCTTCCTGCAGTGGGTGGTCAAAGATAAAAGAGAACCAAGCCCACCTTGCGGATAAATGTATCTCCTTAATGAAAGGAGAATTATACGACTGTGGCACCACGTCTCATCCCATCTTACCAGACGCCGAATCCCGCGGAGTCGGCTAATCTATTTTGGATCTTTAGGATCACATTACATCATTTGTTACTGTTGACGTGGTCGGTTTCACCTGGCGATTTCGCAATGAATACGAAATGGCAGGCATTTCATGGAAAGTAGAAACAGAAATGTTCAAGCATCAGTTCCAGGAAAATAGACCAATTTTTGCAATTGGCTTACTGAGCTATTACTGTAGCGTGTCAGTCGGAGGCGCGAGAACTTCAGGTTTAATGTAGCACCAGCATATCCGTCTCTCCTCGCGCAATTAAACATACAGTTCAGCCAGCGAATCGGGTGTCTGTGTCCCCTCAAGCATCAAACTCACTGGAATCACGTTCTCAACTCAAGAGCGTAACTTTGCATTATCCTTACTTTGATAGAAAGTCCCCAGCTTTGCTACGTGACATTGGCGTATCAAAACTACTGAATGCTTTCTGCTCCGCAATGCTAACGAATTCAAAACCACGGAATCGGTTAAAGAATGGACCGTGTACGCAACTTTTGGGTACGCACCAACTTTTTGATTGATATCCGGAAGGGACATGAGTTCCTCAGAGATGATAGGATTTGGGATGCCGGAAAATTGTGAGTTGAGCTGCTGAACTTTCAGGGTAGGCATTATGGAATAGTGGTGAAGAAAAGTGCCCTGGGTAGAGATCACAGTTCAGTCATGATTACTGGTACTTTGTATTTCAAACAAGGACCTCCGATTCGAGAGGTGAAAAGAGGACACAGGGGTAGTGAACTCGGTTTACAAGAGTAGAACTCCTGGTCCGCAAGGTAGAAAAGCCAGTACACACGGGTAGAATGCAAGGGATTCCAATGAAAAAAATAGATTGAATAGATGAAAAGGTCAAAAGTTCGCAGGCAACTGGAATTGCTTCACATACATCGGACTGAAATCTTTGTCTACTTTTCATTGTGCGTGAAAAGCTTTTACATGAGCTACACTCGTCTGGTAAAAAGTAGCAAAAGGCTATTCATCAAGACTCGACCTGATCTGAGCACTTTCACATTTCGACCGAACAAAGATTCTTGTCTATCTAGACTGGTACCTTCGCTCTGTGATATGGTAATGCAATTGTTATCAGCATAAACTCAAGTCCATCTTACACCAGTCTTCTTAAGAAAGGGTTCAAAGCTCTGAGTCTCTACAAAAGTTCTCTCAAAAAATATATTATAGAAATGTCGAGGTCAACAATGTCTGCCACCCCAGGCCAGTATAGAGTCTATAGACACATCATCTGGGTCAAAGACGTGACCCGCTTCGACTGGTGACTAAAAGCTTGCAAAGGTCGTCCTCAAACAACTTTAACGGTGACGTTCAAGGTGAAGATCTTGAACTCATGAAGTGCAGTGGTGCTCACCAAACAACTGCGCTCTAGAAGACTCATTTTGTTTTCACGTCGTTTTAGGCCATGCAAGGGCTATGTGGCACTGCATTTAAGTTTTTAATAACTTATTTCAACAACGCCACGTACAGAGAACAATATACCCATTTCTACACCTGGGTGGAGTGAGGAAAGTAGTGTAAAGTGCCTTTCCCAAGGGCACAACATCGGTGGCGTTGGGGGATTCGAACCAAGGACCACTGGGCTCAGGGTCGAGCACCCTGTCGTTACGCCACACGACCCCACGATAGAAGACTAATGATCGGTCCGGATCCTTAAGAACTAGTGCTCCGTCTCTGTAGACCTAAGCAAAGTAGCTTTGTACAATCGCTGCAGCAGCGGTACTGGTATGGGCTCAACTGCCATAGTCCTTCCCAGAATAGTGAGTGCTTAGCAGAAAAAGCCTAACGTGCATTTTTTTTACCAAGTCTATGGTATGACTCGGCCGGGGATTGAACTCACAACCTTCCAAATGCAAGGCAAACACTTTACTCACTTGGCCATTGCACAGGACTATTTAGATCAAACATCTTTCTTTCTAGCCTGGAATCCAGACCTATTATAGCTCCCGAGTCTCTCTCCGCAAATAGTTGCGGAGAGAGACTCGGGAGCTATAATAGGTCTGGATTCCAGGCTACTTTCTTTCGCTCTCTGTATGACAACCAACAACGTACAGAGTAAAGTTCGATCATCAAAATGTATAACATGCAAATACATTTCAATAGTGTCTGGGACGAAAAGTCTTTAGCGTGTGCAATACGCGTTAAGCTGTCGTCAGTAGATCTAGATTGGCATTAGGAAGTCAGCCAAAGCATTGGCAATGAAATACGGTAGCTTTGGGCCAGGAAAGCCAATTTCAGAGATTTCACAGCTGACAACCTCATCCTTACAGGATTGAAAACCATCTACGGTAACGTTACTGCTGTTCGAGCCGATTGGCATACACAAAGGCGATTCGTGCCTGGGGAAAATTGAGCTGAAGGAGAAGCTAAACCTCAGAGATAGAAATCGTGCGCTACAGCATCGCATGGTCGATAATAATTGGGGCTAATCAAAACAAACGTGGTGTCCTGCAGCAAGCCGTGTGCTACAGTATCTGGCCGTCATCCAGAATAACAAGAATAGACAAAGAAGTATCAGATGGTACATCAAGCAACATGTCATGTCAATGGCGTTTGGCCAAGATGTCTCTGTTACAGACATCACGGCTGACAAGCTCCGCTTAACAAGATGGAAACCATCCAGGCTTCCAGCCAAGGCATTGTTTATAAGGTACAATAGCTTTGATCCAGAAAGGTTTATGATAGAGATTTCACAGCTGACAAGCTCAAACTTACAAGATTGAAAACCACCACATTATTATTGCTGTGTATGGATATTGGCATTGGTGATTAGTGTCTGGAAGAGCTTCAGCTGAAGGTAAACTTTGCAGATTGAAATCGTGGAACTGCAACATTATTTAGTCGGTAATACTTGAGGTGACTTGAAATAAACATGGTGTCCTGCCACAAGTCGTATCTGTCCGTCATTCAGAAATAAAAAAGAATAGACAACGAAGTATCAGATAGTACATCTGACAGCAACAGGTCTTGTCAATGGCGATTGGCCAGAATGTCTCTGTTGCAGACATCAGCGCCGACAAGCTCCGCTTAACAAGATTGAAACTGTCCACGTCAAGACTTAAGCAGTCAACCAAGCTCGGCACTGTTTATAAAATATTGTGGCTTTTGGCCAGAAAAGCCTATTTTGGAGATTTCACAGCAGACAAGCTCATCCTTACAAGATTGAAAACCGTTATTGTTGTGTCAGATGATTGGCATTCACAATAGTGATTCATGTCAAGGGAAAATTGAGCTTGAGGAGGTTGAAGGTAAACTTCACAGATTGGAATCGTGAGCTACAACTCATATAGTCGGAAATTAGTTACTTTAAGTTACTTCGCGGTAATAAGTTACCTTATGACATGGTGTCCTACAGCAAGCCGTGTGCCACAGTATCTGGCCGTCCTCCAGAAGAACAAGACTAGACAATGAAGTGTCAGATAGTACATCTAACAGCAACATGCCATAGCGATGGCATTTGGCCAAGATGTCTCTTTTACAGACATCACGGCTGACAAGCTCCGCTTAAAAAGGCTGAAACTGTCCACGTCAGGACGATAGCAGCCAGCCAAGACACTGTTTTTGAAATATCGTGGCTTTGGGCCATGAAAGCCTATTTTGGAGATTTCACAGCAGGCAAGCTCATTCTTACAAGATTGAAAACCATTTAGGGTAACGGTATTGTTCTGTAGAAGATTAGCCAACACAACGGTGATTCGTGTCTAGGACAACGCCTTAAAAGACGTCAAAAAAAGGTGGAGCCAAACCTCTGCTCGGAGAGAAAAAGAAAACTATTTGGAGATTTCACGTCTGACATGCTAATCCTTACAAGTCATATCATTTTCATTTTCTGTCAGCACCATTGAATCTATTCTCAAAAACCTGGAAGTTACAAAGGCCACAGGGCCGGACGATCTCCCAGCGATGGTATTAAACAAGTGTGCAGCCCAATTAGCACCATCATTGGAAAAACTGTTTCAATTATGTGTGAGCAATGCAAAAATTCCGAGTATGTGGAAAAAAGCTAATATTACTCCTGTTTTTAAGAAGGGTGATAAGAGTGCCGTATCTAATTACAGACCTGTGTCGTTATTATGTATCACAAGCAAAGTTTTCGAAAGATGTATTTTCAACTCTCTTTATCCATTATTGTCAAACACTCTTTATCCCCTTCAACATGGTTTCGTCAAGGGAAAATCCACTACCACCCAACTTTTAGAAGTTTACGAGGAAATAGGTGAAGTACTGGATAAATCTGGGCAAGTTGTCGTAATATTCTTGGATTTTTGCAAAGCATTTGATAGTGTCTCTCATAAACTCCTAGTACACAAATTGAAATCTTTTGGGTTCTCCAGACAACTACTTGCTTTATTTAACGACTATCTTTCAAAACGTTTTCAAAGAACTGTCATAGAAGGCGAAATGTCTGATTACTTACCTGTGTTGTCAGGTGTCCCCCAGGGATCCATTTTAGGGCCATTCTTGTTTCTATTATTCGTTAATGATTTACCTGACTGTGTTGAATTTGGTAAAATGGCCATGTTTGCAGATGACGCTAAATGTTTTAGAAGAATTACCTCGATTTTTGATTGTTTTAAATTTCAGTCCGACTTAGATCGTCTTGTGGCTTGGGGGAAAACCTGGGAGATGGTATTTCATCCATCTAAGTGTTCAGTTGTTAGTATGACACGTAAAACTTCACCTGTTGAATACCCTTATAGCATGTCAGATTCTGTACTCAGTCGACAAGATAGTTATAATGACTTAGGAGTTCATGTACAACATAACTTATCCTGGAATTCTCATGTACTTAAGAAGATATCAACATGTAACTCAAGACTTGCAATGATCAAGAGATCAGTAGGCTTTAATGCCCCATTTACTGTTAAACTCAATTTGTATCGATCACTGGTGATACCACATTTAGACTACTGTTCTCAGGTATGGGCACCGCATACAAGATTGTATCAGCGCAAAGTAGAAGGTGTTCAAAGACGTGCTACCAAGTACATCTGTAATGATTACGAACTTAACTATAAGGACAGATTAACCCATACCAACCTTCTACCATTGTGTTACAGACGAGAACTTTTTGATATCTTATTTCTTTTCAAATGTTTCCGCAACGTGTACTGTACCAACATTTCTCATGTCCTCAATGTATCCAGACCTACTAGATCACTTCGCTCTACAGACCAATTCCAACTTGTACCACGGCCATGTAAAACTGAATCATTCTCATTCTCTTACTTTAGTCGTATTGCCGTCATCTGGAACAATTTACCACTAGACATTCGCCAACATATGTACTCAAACCTCACCCTACAGTCCGTTAAAAAACTCTTGATATCATATTATAGATCCCGATTAAGCGACACATTTTCTGTTGATAACTTATGTACTTGGACGACCACTTGTCGTTGCTCATCTTGCATAGTGACATAGTTAACCGTTTACCCTGTTTTCCTTATCATTTGACCTTATTACTCTCATTTTTTTAATGTACTTCTTTCAGTATTTGATGTCTTTCATGTATTGTTTTTATCTCAACTTTGTAAATTTTCTGGGGGAGTCGGCCTCGTAGAGGAACTAGATTCCTGTTGCCGGCGCCCCTCAGATTGTATGCAATCTGTGAATTTGAATAAAAAAAAAAAAAAAAAAAAGTCTAAAAAAAATATCTAGGGTAACGTTATTGTTGTGAAAGAAGATGGGCAAAAACAACGGTGATTCGTGTCTGAGAAACTTGAACTGAAGGAGAAACTGAACTTTACAGATTGAAATAATGAAGTGCAACATCTGGCTGACATGCTCAACTTCACAGGACTGAAAACCACCACATGACGACGTGAATTGAAACTATGCACGTCATCACTTTTGTTGTGTAAGATGTTTGGCAAACATGACGATGATGCATGTCCGGGGCCGGGGAAACCTGAGCTCGAGGAGCAGCTATTCAAGCATCACAGACGGAAATTAAGTTTGGCTTGGCGACATACAGAAAACAGGACAAAATAAAAAGCCGGACTAAAACGCCTGAAAAGACGTCAAAAACAAGCCGGAGCCAAGAAAAGCCTATTTTAGAGATTTCACAGCTGACAAACTCATTCTTACAAGATTGAAAACCATTTAGGGTAACGGTATTGTTCTGTAAAAGATTGGCAAACTCGACGGTGATTCGTGTCTGAGGAAACTTGAACTAAAGGAGAAGCTTAACTGCAACATCTGGCTGACATGCTCAAGTTTACATGATTGAAAACCACCACATGCTGACTCCGATTGAACTATGCACGTCAGCACTTTTGTTGTGTAAGATGTTTGGCAAATACGACGATGATTGAAATCAGGGCTCAAGGAGCAGTTAAGCATCACAGACGGAAATCGTGCGCTACAACATTATATAGTCGGAAATAATTGTGGTCACGTAACGCAAACATCGTACCCTGCATCAGAGACATTTTGCTGTGCATGCACAAGCCGTGTACTGCCTTGCCGTCTCCCAGAATACAATAATAAAGAAGCAACAAGTCAGTAACAAGTCAGATAAATCAACGTCAATGACATAAGATGGCCTTTGGCCAAGACTTCACGGCTGACGGGCTTATTTTACAGAATTGAAACCCAGCTCACCAGCATTATGGCTGTATAGAATAGTTGGCATTCACAAAGCTCTAAAGCTTTACGTGTCTGGAGGAAACCGGAAATAATTGTGGCTACGTAACGCAAACTTCGTACCCTGCATCAAAGACATTTGGTTGAGCATGCACAAGCATTGTAATGTCTGGCCGTCGCCTAGAATACAAGAATGAAGAAGCAACAAGTCAGCTCAATCAACATCAATGACTTTTAGCCAAAACAGTCTATTGGTTACTTCACGACTGATCTGACAGGCTCAACTTTACAGCATTGAAAACCACCACATCATACTTGCTGTGTACGAAGGTTGCCATACACAATGGTAATTCTTGTCTGAAGAAACTTCATCTGAATGTGAAGCTAAACGTTACAGATTGAAATCGTGAGGCGGTCAGCGCAGGACAGCGCGGTTTGTGATGAGGCGCTACAGGCACACCTCTAGCCCTACAGAAATGTTGAAAGATCTTGGATGGGCCAGTCTCCAAGTCCGGCGGAGAACAGCCCGACTTGCCATGCCGTATAAGATCCAGCATAGCATTATCAGCACAGAAGGGCTCAAGGACAAACTACAACCTGCTCCATCACGGAGGAGAAGGGCTCATGCCCAGCAGCTGGTACAGCCGGTAGACAGGACGGATTACAGAAAGGAATCTCAGGTTCCTGCCACGAACAGTGAGAGATTGGAACACTCTTTTAGAGTGGGGTCGTGTGGCGCAACGGCAGAGCGTTCGACTCAGAACCAAGAGGTCCCAAGTTCGAATCCTGTCATGTCACCGATCTTGTGCTCTTGGGAAAGGCACTTTACACGACTTTCATCACTCCACCCAGGTGTAAATGGGTACCTGACCTCGGTTGGGGAAAGTCGTATTGAGGTCACCTGGTGGCGCCGAATGACAGCCACCCAGACCCTTGCGACAGTTCCACAAAACTCAAGTGTGGATAAGATATTATATATGTTGTGTAGTGTGTGAAACCTGTAATACCCTGCATCAATTCAGCGCTAGAAAGGCTGCCATTGCGGGTAATTTCTGACCAATAAAAAAAACCTCTATCACCAACAGCTGTGGAGGAGGATAACATCGACACTTTCGTGTCGCGAGCCTCACAACAATGAGCAGGATACACGACTGGGGACCTCCCTCGGCCCACATAGTGACAGAATGATCAATATGATGATAGTGGTCACTGTAACAGGAAGAGGAGAGGAAGAGAACTGCTGCATTATATAACCGGTAATAATTGGGGTTACTTGTGGCAAATATCGTACCTTGCAACAAAGACATTTAGTTGTGCATGAACAAACCATGTACTGTCTGGCCGTCGCCCAGAATACAATAATAGAGAAGAAACAAGTCAGCAACAAGTCAGATAAATTACGGTCTGGACAGAATACAAAAAAACAAACAAGTCAGCCTAGCAAGTCAGCATATGAAGGCATTTGGCCAAGGCAGTCTGTTGGCGACTTCATGGGTGACGGCCTCACTTTTATAGAATCGAAACCAGCTCACCATCATCATTGCTGTATAAAAGAGTTGGCATTCACAAAGGTATCTACGTGTCTGTATAAACTTTAGCCCAATGAGAAGCTGCACGTCGTAGGTTAAAATCGTGCACTGCAACATTATATAACCGATATTAATTGGGGTTACGTGTGGCAAACATCGTACCCTGCAACAAAGACATTTAGTTGTGCATGAACAAACCACGTACTGGCTGGCCGTCGCCCAGAATACAATAATAAAGAATCAACAAGTCAGCAAAAAGTCAGCCTAATCAACGCCAATGACTTACGATGGCGTTTGGCCAAGACAGTCTGTTGATCTGACAGGCTTAACTTTGCAGGATTGAAAACCACCACGTCAGCATTATTGCTCAATTAAACTTTAGCTCAATGAGAAGCTGCACGTCGCAGAATGAGAAGCAACAAATCAGCTTAATGAACGTCAATGACATAAGATGACATTTGGCCAAGACTGTTGGCGACTTCACGGCGAACAAGCTTACTTTTACAGGATTAAAAACCACCACATCAGCATACTTGCTGTGTACGAAGGTTGGCATACACAATGGTATCATCGCGTCTGGCGAAACTTCATCAGAAGGAGGATCTAAACAGATTGGAATCGTACACATCAGTATTGCATAGTCGGTAACAATTGGGCTTACGTGAGGCAAACATCGTATCCCGCAACAAAGACATTTAGTTGTGCATGAACAAGCCATGTAATGTCTGGACGTCGCCCAGAATACAAAAATAAAGAAGCAACAAGCAGACCAACGCCAATGACAAATGATGGCTTTCGGCCAAGACAGTCTGAACAAGCTCACTTTAAAAGGATCAAAAGCCAACACATCCGCATCATTACTGTGAAAAATGGTTGGCAGTAACAATAGTATCGTCGTTTCTGTAGGAACCAGGACTCAAAAAGTTTAACTTCACATATTGGAATTGTGACCTGCAGGATTGTATAGTTATATAAGTAATACTTGGGTTATTTGAGGCGACACATACAAGCCGTTCACTGGCTGGCCGTCATCCGGAATAAAAGGGCAAACGATCAGCATTAACAAGTCAGCCAAATCACCGTTACTAATACGCGTTGGTGTCTGGCCAAGAAAGCTTATGTTGGATAACGTGAACTTCAGGGGAATGTCAACTTGGCAATATTTAAACCTCCCAGCTAACCGTATTGTCATTAAAGAAAACTGACATACACTTTAGACTGGGTTTCAGATTTGAATCATCCTTTGCAAAGTCGTTGGTACGAAAGAAGATTTGTTCATAAGTCTATAACCCCTGTCTGAAAAACGTGAACTTCAGAAGAATCAGCCGCATTTCCCTGATATGGAATAAGTCTTCAAGCCAGTCTACAGGCTTGCACAGCCATTGACTCCGGTAGAATTTATTTACTTATCTATTTATTAATAGTTAGGGTGGTCCCTTCGGTTGACTGAGTAAGTGATTTCCAAGGGAGCCTGACTGGCTGAGTAAAAGTTTTATACAGAAACTATGTGGCTCCAGATGTCTTACTGAGGGATGCGATAGATATCGGTTAGCTTGATGAATAAGTCTACTCCACTTCATACTGATTTCCAAGGGAGCCCTTACAAAATCTTAACACATCAGGATACAAAATAAGGATAACATTAACATCAACTGAATGAATGAATAATGCATTGAATGAATGAACTAGATTCTTTGGGTTGCTGACAAAATGGTACAAGTTGGCCGGATTAATTTTAGTTTATTTATTTATCTATTTCAACTGGATACATATCGCCTACTGGTGGTTTTAAATGGTTGGCTAAATCATCTATAAGAGAAGCTGGCTGGCCACGATGTTACGCATCTTGAGTTGCAAGTGTGTAACTCGTTGGATGGCTAACTCCTCTATTCATTTAGTAAATTAGCCTATTTTGCAAATTTTTACCGTTTTTCTGGTTGAGACTTAGTGGAGCAACATCGATATAGTTTCACGCTATGTACAGTATTTACAGGTTCATTGTTCCGGGGAAATTTCCCCAGCTCTTTTCGACAAGCACAATGAACAGTGGACCACGACTTAACGTCCCGTCCTAAGGACTGCGACCCTAGCTTTCCAGTAGCGGGGCTTCTAGTTCCAGAGGCAAGATCGCTAACCACTGGACTACGCACGCTACGCACTGCACAAGACTGGTTGTGAGCAGCCTCTTCAGTATTCAGACCCAAAACCGCAGCTGTGGCCTTGGTAGGTAATTTGCATACACTTTGAGGATCTGGTGACAGGAAACCTTGAGATTGGAGTTGTGCGGAGCATAAGAAATAGACAAACGCTACAAAAAACATTAAGCCTTGCATTTTCGTCGTGCTCGGCGTCTCAAACGAGTACTGTAAACGCATTTAAGTTCGCATGGTTTTTATTTCGTGGTAGGGAGGAAATGGAGTGTTCATGGTGGTTCAAATTTCGCGTTTGAAACAACAGTAGCGCTACAGTCATAGGTGAGCAAAAAGTGGTTTTAAGTTCGCTCTGAAAGTTCATCGCCAAAACCGCGAACATAAAATCACCGCGAACATTTCTGCATTTACAGTAATTTTCCAGTTCAATCACGCACAAACGCCGCTCCCTATTTCCATTTTTCAAGCTCATAACTACGCTATCTTTCCAAACCGTAATCTTCTATAACTAGACCAATGCAAACCGTTGTTATTACCTTATTCACTCGAGATACACGTTTTACGTACCGATAACGGATGTTTTATAACCATGTAACAGCAACTCTTATGATTTACTTGGGTTTCTGAAGACCACCACATCAAAAACAAAGGGAGATCTACTAATCCCCGAGGTAAATAGTACTACGCTTTAGATATCCAGTCGACCGAGACATTCTTTTACAACACCTCTTTCCCTATTTTATGTGGCGGTCTTAAGAACCCGGTAGAATTATGAGGGTTGGTGGTTTGTGTACAGATGAGCTATGGTTCAGGGCGTTAATGGTTGTCTACCGGGCGAATGCAGCATGCCGATGAAATGTCATACATTTATCACTGCTAACCCACAATAGACGAGGGCAAATGACTTTGATATCACCCTGCCTGCTGATAGTCAACATGACGTAGTCATAATTCACCGAACTGTATGAATGCAAGATGGGCTACGATTTTGTTTTGATTATTCAGTTCCTTTTGTCAGAATTAAATCTTTTTATGATTTAATTGTTATTGAAGCTTGTATCTGTCATAAACGCCTGATTTTTCGGAGCTGAAGAGGCAACCCATGGCCAGTAGTCCAAAAATTTGGTAAAGAACAAAAATAAGATCAACCTCTTAACATCGTCATCTCTGTCAAAACAGGTCTTGGCGAGGTAGATCGTGTAAATCTCCAAGTAGATCTGACGGTGGCAAAGACCGTATCCACCTGGCAAAAGGAGTTTTCCGATAGAGCCACCGAAGAAAACTCATTTTGCCAGTTGGATACGGTCTTTGCCACCGTCAGATTTGCTAGGAGATTAGATCATGTAACATTTTCTAAACTTGATTTTTCTGTCAGGAGTGCCAGACAAATTATACAGGCTAGAGGATTGCGCGATATTCACTCCCAGAATCTGTCTGTATTATCTGAAGCATAGAAGAGTGTCGATCGGATACCGGCAATATTCATGAGCAATGAATATGCATGAGAGGAGCTGTCGACTATAGCTAATGAAAAGATTAAGCGCAAAGCTACATTGTACGTATCTTTATCTGTATTATTCAACAGTTAGGACTGCCGTTCGTTCATGGTCGTCGCTTATCGTCAAGAGACAAGTTGAACGTTATTGGCTTGTAACCTTTTCAAAATCAGTGCCATTTAGATTGGTCATTCTATTTACAGCTCTGTCATGCTGATCTATCAAATAAAGATGACAAGAAGAAGATGAAGAACTGTAAACCGTAATTAAACAGAAGGAGTTCAGCACCAAAAGATTGTTGCGGCTCAGCTTGTAACGAAGGAAAGACAGCAATGAAAGCTTTAAAAGCTGCCATGCATTTTGCTCTCAGGAGACACGTACCTTCTTGCAGGATCCTCCCAGAATGCGAGCAGATAGGAGCAAGACTGCTCAGGATTAACAAAAACTGTCAGCAACACTGCGTACACGGATACTTTAATCATGTAAGGGCACCCTCACACTTATCACGCGTATATTCGTGTGCGCATGAGTTGCGTATTAACATTTTTTTGCTTGAGGGAAAGTTTGCGGGGTATGTTGTTTTCTACTTTAACTCACCTTTGTGCAGCCTGGTTATCAAACCGAAAAAATTACTTTTTCGGCCGCAGACTTTATCTAAACCAAACAAATGTTCACTTCGCAACTAATGCGGACATGTATATACGCACAAGTGAAGGGGGCTTTAGCGCGTCATCACAGTGCGTCCTGTGGCATGAGAACCCAAGGGAGGGTGGTCAAGTCCGTTAGCACTCATGTCATGCCGATCACGCATTCTAAATATCAACTTCTTGTCTAACATATTCAGCCTATTATCTCTCAAGGTTGAACATTAGACCTTGATCCATGAGTGCTTTTGCTTATCATTCTAAGACGTCAACGTTCCTTCTTTCCTTGCGAGAAACATGTGAAATGAAGCTGGCGCTGATCCCCGTGGGCTCTGAGATGGCGTCCACAGCGACCTGTGGGCGGAAGGTTTGCTCCATTAACGCCCACAGCAAACTTAAAGGCTCGTGTAAAACTCAGTATTGATAGACTTTGGGATCATTCCCTTCAACTATGGCACTTACGACTGTCGGGTGAGAGCTATCGCGATACTTCTCGGAAATCCAACACCAACCGTCGTCTTAATGTCGTTTCCTTCAACCTGGAGAATGGCACTTACAACTCTCGATACTTCTCGGGATTCTACACCAACCGTCGTCTTAATGTTGTTTCCTTCAACCCGGAGAATGGCACTTACAACTCTCGATGCTTCTTGGGATTCTACACCTACCGTCGTCTTAAGGTAGTTTCAAAGTAAAGTTGGAAAGACAGCGTCTCTCTCATGGTAAGACGTGACACTTCTTCAAGTTGCTGCGATCTTCTTACATCTCAGAATGAACTTGAGGACGGATGGAATGAAGTTGTGTAACAAGTTCACGAGCTCAACACGTTTGTTTGTTTGTTTGTTTGTTTGTTTGTTTGTTTATTTATCCAGGAATACAGTATCGCCTGGCGGCGTTTTTCAACGAGTCCTGGGGGGTTCAACCCCTTACATAATAGTACATAGCAACAATAAAAGTTCAAATAATAACAAATAATACAGGAATTAACTTAAAAATATAACTAATTCAACAAGCAGAAATCCTGAGTTAGATAATAAATGAAATAACGATAACGTAATAGATTAGAAATATTTAGCCAAAACATAATGATGAAGAATCAAAACAATGACCCAAACTCAAATATAAATGAACAAGAAGTGAATTTACATATCAATGTTAAATCATAAGAAAACTCATGTCAAAAATTATGGGTCACTACAAACGTTCAAGTTCGGAAGGTCCAAGAATGTCTTCCTTTCCATTTTACAGGCAACGTCTTCAGATGTTCGCGGTATAATGATGTTATGTAACAATTTCACGGGATTGAATACGTTCAAGTTCCGAGGGTTCAAGGAGGCCAAAGTTTCTTTTCCCTCTTTCCAGGCAACCAGTCACCATCACTGCATATGCAGAACCTCCGATCACGTTAGAGTGACCTTGCAGCCTGTCATAAGAACCTCATGTAACGGCCTGAAGTCCATAAGATGACCGATATATCACATGGGGCATGTTAGATAAAGCGCGCCCTGATCCTCGACTGGCCTGACAGGGTGCCATAAGTACCTTGTGGGCGGAAGTCTGGGTACATTTACTCTCGTGTAAAACGCACTTCTTTGGCATTCAAAAGGACTTCGAACTCATTTCCTCCAACCTTGAGCACGGCACTTACGACTCTCTGGCGAGAAAAACGGCGATAGTTCTCGGAAATTTAACATCGACCCTCCTCTTATGGTCATTGTAAGAAAAGTTCAAGATAGAGTGTCTCCCTCAGCGTAAGACGTACGTGGGAAAACTTAACTACTGAGATCTTCTTACACCTTCGGAGGGCCTTAAAGGAAACCCAAGCAATATTAAGGCCCGAAAGTTGGATTTTGATAGTGAATTTATTTAGTCATTCCTATACATGATTAGTTCAATCAACACTTTCACGGTGTGTAGCGACGTCCATGATAAAATGTTCAAGATAGAGTGCCTCCCTCAGCGTGAGACGTACGTGGGAAAACTTAATTACTGAGATCTTCTTACACCTTCTCGTAAGAAGGTCTTAAGAGCTGACTGCCGGTATGACGCAGTTAAGGATGTTATGTAACAAGTTCACGGGTTGAACACGTTCAAGCTCACGCCGTACACGAAACCATGAGACGGGAGAATGGACAAACGTCAGAAAAGATTCGTCGGTAATGGACATATGTATGAGTTCGAAGTGTTGCTTCTCTGTAATACTTACCAGCAGTGCATGCCAAGTTCGTTCGCGTGATACTTTCAAGTTCATTCCCGGTCCCGTTAACTTCAAGTTTGGTACTTCAAACTCTCTCCTCGGAGGCATCACGTTATCTCCTGAAAGTGTCAACTGGTTATTTTGATTATCACCTTCAAGTTCATTCACATCAACTTCGAGTACGCCACTTCAAACGCTCTCTGCAGAAGTTCACGGCATTTTATTGGAACTATGAACTACTATTAGCTAGTTGTTTTGAACATCAACCTTCAGCTTCAACATGGAGCATAACTCTCGTATGAGAAGCCTCACGACATTTCTCGGAAATTCAACATCAAACGTCGTCTTGAGTTCATTTGAAGGTATATCTATAGGGTCGTGCGTCAGACTGAAAGCTCCGAAAAAATAAGTATAGGTTATTTTCCGAGAAACTTGCGAAAGTACCGAACCCTTTCTGCGAACTTATCAAACCTTCAGAGGAAATGAATAACTCCCAGCAGAATGAACTAAAGGAAGTGTCAGGGGTCTCGATGGTCCTTACGAGAAATACCGACTTCGCCTGAGCAGTTTTGTAACATGTCAAAAAGCTCAGGCATCCGACTTGAACTTCAACTTCAAGAATCAAGTTGTTCGACATAACTTCGACATATTAAGTGGTTACTTAAGGTCAGCTGAGAAGAATTTGAAAGTCAGAAAGTCCTTATATGGCTCTGAATGAAAAGTATTTCATCTTTTCCAGGAAGAGATTGCACAATTTCTTGGAAACTCGTCTGAAAGTGAAGATTACATTCTCCGGTTGATTGGTAGGTTTGATGATGAAAGGTTCTATATCTGGTATGACGCAGTTAAGGATGTTATGTAACAAGTTAACAGGTTGAACACGTTCAAGTTCACGCCGTACACGAAACAATGAGACGGGAGAGTGAACCCACGTCAGAAAAGATTTATCGGTAATGGACATATGTATGAGTTCGATGTGCTGCTTCTCTGTGATACTTACCAGTAGTTGCATGATACTTTCAAGTTTATTCCCGTTTACTTCAGGTTCGGCTCTTAAAACACCCTCTTCATAAGTATCACGTTATTTTCTGAAAGTGTCAAATGGTTTTTAAGTATCACCTTCAAGTTCATTCACTTCAACTTCGAGCACTCCACTTCAAACGCTCTCTTCAGAAGTTCACGGCATTTTATTGGAACTATGTACTACTATTAGCTAGTTGTTTTGAACATCAATCTTCAACTTCAACATGGAGCATAACTCTCGTATGAGAAGCCTCACGACATTTCTCGGAAATTCAACATCAAACGTCGTCTTGAGTTCATTTGAAGGTATATCTATAGGGTCGTGCGTCAGACTGAAAGCTCCGAAAAATAAGTATAGGTTATTTTCCGAGAAACTTGCGAAAGTACCGAACCCTTTCTATGAACTTATTAAACCTTCAAAGAAAATGAATAACTCCCAGTAGAACGGACTAAAGAAAGAGTCAGAGGTCTTGATAGTTCTTACGACAAATGAGCTCTTCGTCTGAGCAGTTTTGTGACTGTAAAATTGGTTGGACTTGAACTTCTACTTCAAGAATCAAGTTGTTTGACATAACTTAGACCTGTTAAGCAGTTACTTTTGTGTAGTTTGAATATCAAGGTCAGTTGAGAAGAAATTGAAAGTCAGAAAGTCCTTTTTTGGCTTTAAATGAAAAGTATTTCATCTTTTCCAGGAAGAGCTTGCACGATTTCCTGGAAAGTCGTCTGGAAGTAAACATTGCATTCTCTGACTGATTGGTAGTTTGCATATCAAGGTCAGTTGAGAAGAATTTGAAAGTTAGAAAGTCCTTATATGGGTCTGAATGAAAAGTATTTCATCTTTTCCAGGAAGCGATAGGGTGATTTCCAGGAAGCTCGTCTGGAAGTAAAAATTGCATTCTCTGACTGATTGGTAGGTTCTGTGATGAAAGGTTGTATATCAGCACGTGGTGCCGCCACGGTAATAATCGGATCTTCTTAGACGTCGTCTTCAGAGGCTGTGATCCTTCAGACTTAAAGGAAATGACTTCGTGCCGAAGACTCGAGGTTGTGATTTTGAGAACTGAGGAAGATTATTACTTATTACTCTAACTTTCATCAATCTTGTTGAACCTTAATATTCACTCTGCTATCCTGAAAGAGGTCTCTTTCCATATAATTCCGTTTAACCGCGCTCAAGGAACGATTTCCACAGCAAAACTACCTTCAGAACATATACTTAAAGTTGTGCTTTGGGAATTGCGTAAGGTCACTACTTATAACTCTAACTTTCATCAATCTTGTTGAACCCCGATACTTACTCTGCTATCCTGAAAGAGGTCTATTTCCATATAATTCTGCTTTAACGCGCTCAAGGAACGATTTCGACAAGAAAGCTACCTCTAGATCGTATTCTTAAAGAGAATTGTATAAGGTTACTACTTATAACTCTAACTTTCATCAATTTTCTTCAACCGCAATACCGCTATGCTGAAAGGGTTCTTTTCCCATATAATTCTGTTCCACCTCGATAAAGTAAGGGGTTTAGACAGCAGAATTACCACTAGATTATATACTAAAAGTTATGCTTTCGAGAACTGTGTAAAGTTACTACCGAATTACATTTACTTTCCTCGATACTGATCTTCCGTCCATATGATTACGTTTCTACCGCTAGCATAAAGTAAGGGAAGGATTTGGTCAACAAAAATACCTAGAATATATATGATTTTGAAAGCCGTAGGAACTACGAAAGTTTTTCTCGTCTTTGTTTAGCGCAACGGTATATATATGAGGAGTTCGGCCGAATGTAACGTACGCTTGCCTTCGCATAACCTTCAACGGCACAGTGGAATATTAAAGTCACGCTAGCAACTTTAGGAGTGATGTTTTATAACTTGATAGGGCGGAAGCTATACAGTAAGAGTAAAACAACCGTAGACACAAGACACAAAATTTTAATTTACCACAAGGTTAACTAGACTTAGCCCTGTAGCTAACTAGGAATCAAATATGTGTATGATGCAGTGAAATGGCAAGCTATGTTGTTATGAGTCCGCTATTCATGGTAATATTTTGAGCTTGTTTATTGCATTTGTTCCCAGTGGCACGAAGGGGCAGCAAGTTTCCTTGCTGTTTCTGCAGCAGGGCATATTTTCACAGGGAGGGGTTGCTAGCCCTACCTCGTTATCGTGCTCGAGGCACATCTTCGAATACGTCCCTTCTGAAAGATCGGTGCAGCCCCAACCGAAATGTCTTGACCAAGGATAGAACAGGCGTCTCCCAGTTAGTATCTATTTGGAACCAGGAGCTCAAATGAGGCTGCTATCAGTTGAGCTACAAGGACATCCGTATCCCTGTGCAACAAGGTCTAAACTGACACATCCTTGCGATCTTTGTATTAAAGGAAATTGGACGTTCGCCATATGAGCTTCTGTTTGCCAATAACACCATATCAAACTCTTGGTGGCGATAACGCAACAGAATTAACAAGAAAAAGGTGTGTTGACTACACTGATACATAAACTATACACTCGTCGGGTAGGATTATATTAAATCTTAAATACTTCTTTTTGCCAATTACACACTAAAATCTGTACTGCGCAGTGACATATCAAGATATCCTATATTACTTTTATAACTTTCCCAGTAACACTAAGATCTGATATGGCAAAACAATAAGTGTTGCACCTATATTGCAGCAAAGTCTGCACTGACATATCAACTTTACGATTTTGGCATTAGAACAAATTAAACCTTCACTATACGAGTCTTTTGGGCCAATTTTGTAACGAAATTTATATTAGCAGTGACATGCAAGATATGCTATATTATTTCTATAATTCCTACCAGTCACGGGCAGACCAGATCTGACAAACTAATAAGTTTCGCGCTTATGCCATGGTAATTTTATTATATGGGTGACATACCCTGGAGACCCAAAACTAATGCGAGCGTGCGAATAGAAAAAAAACTTTTTGGTAAACAAAAGAGTATGGTATACAGAAATATAGATTCTTTTTTTTTTTTCTTTCACATATTCTTCTTTGACTTTGGAATTGACTTTGACATTTTACAATATTTATATCGGAAATATTTTTTGGCAACTTACAGCATATATTTCCTCATTTTGCAGCTGATTTATGTGGCCAAAATGTTTTGTTTTTTTGGAAATAGACGAAAATTGATGCACGCGCGGATGTCACTCATAAATGCATTCAAGTTCGCGTGGTTTTTATTTCGCGCTAAGGTGAAAATGGGGTGTTCGCGGTGGTTTTAAGTTCTCGGCAGCGCTATAGTCACATACTGCTGCAGTAGTGGACAAAAATTTTCGCCGTGGTTTTAAGTTCGCGGTGAAACGGTTGCCGCGAAAACCGCGAACATAAAAGCACCGCGAACATTTCTGCATTTACATGCAATCGAATCAACATGACCTAAGATCTAAAATGCTTTTAAATGTAAAATAAAACCAAGCGTTTCTTACGGGATATTGAGATCGTATCAAGTGGCGCCAAGTGCTTGAAAAGTAGCAAAAAAAAGAATTGATATACGAGTAGTGAATCTGTAGCTCAAGCATGATTTGTTATAGCACATGGCGGTGACTCCTGCTATATAAATCACAAGCTCACAGTGCAACTTTTTATGAACAATTTCATCTGATATTTGGAGTTTCTTTTAACACAACCAGGTAATCTCACCTGCTGTCAGACACCTTCTAAAACGTCAGCAGGTGAGATTACCTGATTGTGTTAAAAGAAACTCCAAATATCAGATAAAATTGTTCAGGAAAAGCAGGTGAGATTACCTGGTTGTGTTAAAAGAAACTCCAAACATCCAATGTTCTACCAACCTGATGAAACTATTTTCGGAACAACTTCATCTATTGCCATGACGTTATGTCTCCTAGATACATCCAATTCCAAGGCTAGAGTTCAATTCCGGCAGTCCTTGAGTGGGGCAGACCATTACCATTAATCAGACAGCTGTATGTCCCTTCTAATATTTTCCTTGATGCTATTCTCTGTACCAATAGAGAATGGGGTGCCAAACAGCTTCTTCAGAGTCTTAAAGTTTGAGAGCTTTTGTGCATGTCCTTGACCAATCACAAACCTTAAGTTTGTCTTTTTTAAGGTGCTAAGTTTGGACAATCATGTCTCTTTTAAAGCTCTTATTTCTTATATAGGCTCTCCAGAAAGCCCAGAGCAAGCCCATAGTTCAATTATGAAAGCACGTAATTTGGACAGAGAGTTAACAATGAGCAGACAGCTATAACGTTAAGTCTGATTGTTTTAGCTTTTGTGCTTGACCAATCAGGTTTCAAGTTCAACTTTTCACGGTTCTATTTAACTTACGAAAATTTGACTTCTTTTAAGGACGCTTTGTCTCATAGATGAATCCGATTCCAAGGCTACAGTTCAAATTATGACCTTAACAATCATCATTGGTCAGACAGCTTGTCTATTTGTGCTTTTCTAGATGTCTAAATTGACCAATCAAAAATCTACAGTTAGAATTTTTTACAATCCTTGATTCGGACAATTAAACCTGTTAATCGGGCATCTCTCCATAAATCCAAATTCAAGGCCAGTGTTCAATTATGACCTAATCTAGTAGCACAGACAATCATCATTGGTCAGGCAGCTTGTCTCTTTGAGATGTTTTAGATGTCTAAATTGACCAATCAGAAGCCTTTAGTTATACTTTTTTACAATCCTTGATTCGGACAATTGAACCTGTTAATCGGGCATCTCTCCATAAATCCAAATTCAAGGCCAGAGTTCAATTATGACCTAATCTAGTAGCACAGACAATCATCATTGGTCAGGCAGCCATGTGTCTGTTTTGTGATTTTGTGCATGTCCTTGACCAGTCATAGGTCCTCAGTTCAACTTGAGTCCTTAGTCAGAACAATTATACCTGTTAATCGGACACTACGTCTCCATAAGTCTTAATTTAAGGCCAGAGTTCAATTATGACCTACTTTAGTGGGACAGACAATCATCATTGGTAAGACAGCCATGTTGCTGTTCTGTGATTTTGTGCATGTCTCTGAATTGACCAGTCATAGGTCCTCAGTTCAACTTGAGTCCTTAGTCAGAACAACTGTACCCGTTAACCGGGCACTATGTCTCCATGAGATCCAATTCAAGAGTTCAATTACGATAGTACGTAAGTGAAGCAGACAATCGCCATAGTTCAGACAGCCATATCTCTGTTGTGCATGTCCTTGACCAATCACAAGTCCTCAGTTCGACTTTTTACGGTGCTAAGTTGGTAGACTATTTCTCGGACAGACTCTACATGAAGCCCATTGGACCTCCATAGTACAATTAACTTCTGTTCAACTTGTTACGATTCTAAGTTAGGACAGTTAGTACCCACTGTCATGACATGATGTGTTATAGAGGAATCCAAGGTCTCATATAGATAAATCCAATTCTAAGCTAGAGCTCCATTCCGACTGTACAATAGTGGGACAGACATTAATAATTGATCAGACAGCTATATGTCTATTCTAAGATTTTGTACTTGTCCTGACCAAGGTCCTGACAAATCACAAGTTTACAGTTCGACTTCTTTAGTCCCGAATTAGACCAATTGTGCCTGTTAACGTCGATGGGGCACCTCTCCATAAATCCTAATCCAAGGCTAGAGTTCAGTTATCAGCGTACTTTAGTGGAGCAGACAATCATCATTGGTCAGACGGCTTTGTCTCTTTTAAGAGGTAGTGTGCATGTCCTTGACCAATCATAACTCTTCAGTCTAACTTGAGTCCTGAGTCAGAGCAATCATACCTGTTAACCGGACACTGTGTCTCCGTAAATCCAAATCCAAGGCCTGGGTTCAATATTCAAGGTACATAATTGGGACGAACAGCCTAAAATCTTCAGCCAGACATTCAAAGCCAAGGAAAATTGACCAATTAAGTATATCTCAATGGTCGTGCGGCGCGTTGGTAACCTCGCTATGACCTCGCGATTTGACAGAGAGCTCAACAAATCTATAAAAAACAATATTTCTTCGTGTGTTCTGGTGTCTATTTAGTCATACTAAGTCTTTTACATTTTACATTTTGCATGATATTCCCTTTAAAAACGCAAGGGTAACACGAATCCAATTTAGTCCAGTGAGATACCCGCTTAATCACCCACAGCTGCCATAGATATCCAAGAATCAATGTTTTCCTGTAGACTGAGCTTTCTCTAACGAATCTGCTTCACTACTAGTACTAAAGACGTGATAAACCCAATTATAAGCGGATCTGCTACTGTTTTGCTAATTATCCCTACCCCCGTAGGAAGGCCTGGTGGAGGCTATTGGAAGCCAAGTGAAGCTTGATCAATTACGCCCTACAGTTGTTATAAATATCCAAAAATCAATGCCTTCCTGTAGACTGGGCTTTCTCTAACGAATCTGTTTCACTAATAGAGATGCAAACACCCCAATTATCAGTAATCTGCTACTGTTTTGTTAGCGACCTTTGCAACCCATAGGTCATCTATTGATGTACTTCCTTGAATTCTTTGATTAGAACAAGAAATTCGAGGAAAAGTTCGAATTCATGGCCTTGACTTAACCTGAAAGATTAGCTTTCAGGACATCTGCAAGATGTTAGGCATACTAGGTAAACTAAGGCAAACACCATAATAATGAGTTATGACGATAAAATATATCTACACGTATGTACTGTATATGGAGATATATCAACGATGACATATATTGTGACACAATTGAACAGGTAAGCATCCTTTTTTGCAATAACATGGAAATTTACCACGAAACTTAAGTTAACAGTTTAAATACTGTAGGACTTCAAAATTGGTGCTCAATGTGTATTTACAAATTCAAATGTGGTATCCATGAACATCTTTGGATGGCTTGTCCTACAACGGTAAAAACTGACGACGTTAAAATGCAGACATATTACATGTATGCTGCATACATCCATACAAACACACATAGATGATTGTCTTTGCTGGGCTTTACAAGTGTATGGCTGTACAAAATCCAAACTTCATTCTATAAAGAATCAGAGTAGGCAATCTTTGGAAAGACAATAGTTCTGAAAAGAACAAGAAATTGCGGTGCCTTCATGTATCATTATCACGTCAGGATTGCATTGTTCAAAAATAAACTTTTTTTTAATTATCGAAGAGTGGAACTGGCTGCCACAGTACAGTAAGTCAAAAGCACTCTTAAAGTGATATGCAAATAACGAGTTGAAGTATATACAGCTTCCCAAATGGTGAACTCTAAAAAACAAATTTCCAGATCTAGAGTAACCCTCTTTGCATCACCATCGTCTTTATACGATTAATGCAACAGTATATATTATGTACTAAGAAGATAAGTCCAAGCTTCACCCTTATGCACTTGCAGATGTCACACTACAATGACTACGCGTAGAGGATTGTGTGTGCATAGATGTGTTAAACACACGTAAGCTCTTTGCACTTAACAAACAGTCTGCAATTGAAGTTGTGATTATTCACACTGAAACACAACAAAAACACGCATCCTTTCACTCTGCTGGTGTACAGCTGTTGTCAGATCACCGTGAGAGACATCTTTCTTTAATGCAACCAATAACATGCAATATTTAGAGGAAATGTTTGCGCTTGAAGTTGTAATCATTTACACTGCACCAATTTACAAAAACATGCATTCTTTTGCTCTGCTGGTACAGTTGTTGTAAGATCAATGTAAAAGAAATGTCTTTCTTAAAATGCAACAAACAACAGAGGGCGGGGTAAAGGCCTGTACTTAGGCAAGATTAATTCAGCTTGTTGGTTTAACCAAATGAACAACAACATGAAAACATGGATTACTTAACTGTACCTTTATGAACTGTTTCAGGGACCAGGTGAGGGAGTGAAAATGAAGTTAGAATCAAGTTTTTTTTCCCAACCCTTTGTTTTCATCCTGGTATCTTTCTAAATCTTAACTTTAAGATGTTGGACAACCACGTAAATGAACTGTTGTTGCATTGCTTGTACAGGGCTTTCTTTGCAGGTTGAATCACGAAGGCTTCCCATAAGTACAGTCACACCAAAATGGGCCACTGCCCTAAGACCTGACCTGACCTTTAACCCTTGCAACTGTCTGGCCTGACCTGTCCGTGACCCCAGTTCTGATTGGTTCATATTCAGAGATCTTTCTCTTTCAATTTGTAAAACCTTATCAACTATGAACGCAAATTTTATCCAAACAAGAAAAGATAGGACAAAATAAAAATCAAGGTACACGTGATCATTTAATTGATTAGTTAAACTTTGCTGTACATATACTACAACTTACCTTATAAAATACATAAAGTGTTATGACAGTATTTCAAACTAAAAAGTAAAATTGAAGAGAATTGTTAGTTACAAACTTTCCAAAGTACCTCACATTACTCATTAAAACAACACATCAGAAAAATTCGAATTAAGAATTCATCACCCTAATATCATCTTCATAATAAACTTTGTGTAATAAACTGTGAAAGAGAGAAATCATGGAATCTGCACAAGACTAAAGATCTTGTGTAAGCCGATACAACTCTGTTAGTTGTAGAGGGGCCTAAACTGTATGTCAAACTCACGCAAACAAGATTATTATTGTCTTAATAACTGAATAAAATCATAGCCTAATAATATATGCAATTGTGCAACCAGAAGTGAGGAAACTATAGCCTGGGTGCTAGGCTGATAAAAACCGTGGACAAGCAACACAAGGGGACAAATATTGAACAAACCAATGGGAATGAGATTTTTGAAAATAGCACAAATGCTTAAACTTTTCATCCAACGGCAGCATAAAAGGACTCAAACTTTCAAAGAGGAAGACTGAAGCTTCAGTCAAAAATTTGGTCTGCTAAGGCCTTAACTATTTGTATTGTTGGACCTCATATTTTTAACCTTCTCCCTGCTGCCTAACTCTGTAATCAATAGGGAGTTGGGTGCCAAACGGCTACTTCAGAGTGCTAAAGTTAAAAAAAACATTGCTGACGAGAAATATCAACAAGAAAGAGAAAGTCCAAGGAGGACTTTTGGGGAGTAAATATAGCCTGACTCAAGTTTTCTTCCTAACTCTCTCTTTTCGTCCGTGAATAGTTTCATCAGGTTGGTAAGTCACTGAATAAAAAATACTCTTTTTACACAACCAAGAGATTTATTCCACCGACGTTTCGGTGACCATCTGTCACCTTCTTCAAGGCAATTCTGACTGGACGTGGCAATGCAGCACAGTAAATTCTTTGCGTTTGGGAATGCATTTCATTAATATGTATTAGCAGCAACACCTGTGCTGCATTGCCATGTGAACCAGTCAGGACATAGAGATAAGGATTGCCTTCAAGAAGATAGGTGGTCACCGAGACGTCGGTGGAACAAATCTCTTGGTTGTGTAAAAAGACTCTTTTTATTCTCTCTTTTCATCTTGACCGCTTGCTGCATTTTTGCCAAAATAGATGACAGAGAACCAAGAATATAGATTTTTGTGGCCATGGCACATTGTTCTAAATATTGTTGGACAAAAAGTTTAAACATCATCAAAAAACGAAGTCTACATGTCGGTTGTCATGCCTGGAAGGTTCCTTTTCCCGTCGTCACCGTTGTCAGTGGCAACCACCTCCGGTGGCCTCTCCTCATCCTCATCTTGTTTGGGCGTGGTCTCCTCCTGGACCACCGAATGGTCAATATTCTGCAGGGTCTTGGGAAAAAGGTCGGAGACTAACAGACCCTGTAAAACATTGTCAGTAGCAAGTCAGACATTGTTTTACTTTTATTTATTTATCTATTCGTTGGTTTGGCTGTTCAGTACGCAAAACCAGAACTTCCAAACATTGACTTATATTGCTGCCCAACATGAAGTGATAGAAGTTCCCTTTACCGGTTTCAGTCAGTCCTGCACAGCCAACCCTGGGTTAGATTAGAGTTAGTAAGAAAAATAACCGATAAGGAGAGGGGGTATTACTTGAGTTAAAGATAGGATTATCATAAAAATGCTTAAAGACACAGACAACACACAATTACCCCCACTATTCACATGGAAGAGAAACATGAATGTAGAGAAAAACTGACTTATGCACATTTTTGTTATTTTGCATTTATAGGCTTTATACCACCTTAGTCCCTGCAAAAGATGCTATTGTATGTACTCCAATGTCTATGTACATGTGTACATATACCAGTATCTAGTAAATGATCCATACTTTATGTTGAAGATTGAAAGGTCCAAACGTAGGGTAGGGACACATAGTAATGGAAGTAAAAGAATAATGAATCTTGTAATTTTTCGACATGGAATCATTTTGTGTTTCAGTGTACAGAATCCAACATATTAGTAGCTTTCCGGTCAACAGCTCCCCCTTGCAAAAGTGTTACAAACTGCAGTATGTTTTATTAGGTAAAATGACACAATGTAAGTATTCCCACAAGATATCAGGGATTAGTTTAAACTGTGGGGAAAAAGTGGGGAAAATCCAATATGATAGCTTTACAATCAACAGCTCCGTCTTGCAAAATCGTTTAAAACTGAAGCATATTATATTTAGTAAATTGACACAAAAGTTAAGTATTCTAACAAGATATCAGTGATTAGTATGAACTGTGGGGAAAAAGGCACTTTTTTACAGTGTAGAGAATCCTATGAAGCTCTGCAGTCAACAGCTCCCCCTTGCAAAATTGTTACAAACTGCACCATGCTATAGCCTGTCTACTAGCCTGTCGTTAAGAGTTGATCACCCCCTCCCCCCTACTTTGCCCTTGTCTGGGGGTCAAAGTAACTAAGTGAGAAACATGGATCCAAACTCACCACCAGCAGAGCTATGATGGTGCCCAGCACGCTTCCGGTCAGGACGTCGCTCCAGTGATTTTTGTTGTCGTAAATTCGGGACACCATCGTCAGCTGGGCCACGATAATCGCCAGGACCTACAGGAAGGAGTAGATGATAGTTGGTGCACTGCTATATTTACTTAACATTACAATCATGAATATAATACACTTCTTTAAATTACGCCAAAAATAGTTACTCAATTAGTCAGACAAGCAACTGGATAATTTCTTTTCACAATCCAGTTGCTTGAGTAACTATTTTGGGCGTATCTTTCTACCCGGATGTCTAACATTCATCAACGTTGATGATAATTGCAGTTTTTGTTATTTGACAACATTTATGTATATAATACATTCCTTTACATTTGGGACGGCATTTAACTTTTTTTTGGATACATGTTAAAACTTTACATGTGGGATTGCATCTGTAAGCAGGCACACCTATCTGAGCTGTAGTGCTCGTGCTAGAATTGCCCTGAGGAAGGTGATAAGTGGTCACCAAAAAGTCAGCTTGAACAAAACACTTGGTTGTGTACAAAGAGTCTTTTGATTCATGGCATCGTATGACGCAATCGGTAGGGCGTTTCGCCCAGAACCGAGAGGTCCCGGGTTCGAAACCACCGGTATGCCCCGATGATGTGCCCTTGGGAAAGGCACTTTACACGAATTTCCTCACTCCACCCAGGTGTGAATGGGTACCTGACTTTGGTTGGGGAAGGTCGTATTGAGGTCACCTGCTGGCGCCGAATGGCAGCCGCCAGACCCTTGCGACAGTGCGAAGTGCAAGTGTGCAAATATGTGTCATGTGTATTATTGTGTATTACGTGATTGTAAACCCTGCAGCAATTCAGCATTGGCTGCCATTGCATGGGTAATTTCGGACCAATAAACCATTTATTCACCTGTAGGAAGGGCTTCAGCACCATCGACTGCCGCCAGTTGATCCGCGCCTGCAGGTATAACTGGGGAAGAGATTGTAAAGGCAGATGAGTGGCGTCGTGTGGCGTAATGGAGATAACATTCGACTGCAGAACAAGGGGACCCTAGTTCGATCCCGGGCTGCCCCCAGACATGTCTGAACATGCGCTCGAACGTTGTGCCCTTTGGAAGGCACTTAATACGACTTTCCTCACATCACTCAGGTGTAAATGAGTACCTAGCTCATCTAGGGTAAGGGACCTTCTTCACGGGGCCGCCATCTTTACGGCACCATCCGAAATGACGAATGCAATCCCTTACAACATGTCCGAGCTCGAGGCGACCACTGATGATCGAACGCAGGCAGTAGAATCCACGGAATTTGATCCAGATGGCGAAGCAGCGGGGTTGCGTTACCGCTTGCGCTAGGGGGACATGCACAGTGACAGAGTGAAGAAAAGAAACTTACCGCCAGGTAGACCATGAAGAAGAATGACATTGAGGCGCGACCGGATAAGAAGGACAACCTGCAGGGTAAGAAAAACGTCTGTTGACACTTTAATTGATTAACAGCAAGGGATTCTCTAATGTCATTGTGATTAATTTATTGATATATTGGTTGATAGATATTTACCTGGACTCTCTAATCTCATGATGATCCCCTGTGCAGACATAGTCGGTGACGTAGACGTATCGCCCCATGGCGTCCGTACAGTTAAACGTGCTGTAGTCAGGCGCACACACCGACAGGAAATCGGGACGCAACCGACCAATTGTGAACTGCAAAGTTATGTTGCAAAGAGAAAAAATTATTCAATACTATCTGTTTGTATATTTCAAAGCATACACATACAAACGATACAGTCAAAACTGCCCAAGAAGACCACTCAGCGGGCGAATAAAATCTGGTCTTTGTGGACAGGTGTTAATTAGAAATATTATCTACGGGACCACCAAACAGTGGTTACATTGGCCAGGTGGTAGTCTTATAGCAAGACCTTAAAAAAGAAATTACACTTAAAATCTTAAGATGCCCGTCCATACCTTAAAGAGATCCGTGAGACACTGAGTGGAAAATCCGCCAAATACGAAGATCCCGACCGTCTTGTGGACTCTGGCGAAATACTGACGGAAAGGGAACTTCTTGGTCCCTTCTCCTTCAAACTTGGACGATCTGTGGATAAAAACTGCTTCTCCTACCAACATCTGCAACATGGCAAGGAAACAAGAAACATACAATGATCTTCAAGAAACCGAATATCTCATAGTAATAAATGTAAATGTCATTAGAGTGTTTAATTACAAAAAGGCATCACATGTGTTTGATTGTGTACGATTTACCAATCTACATTTTAAACTAAGTTACCAAAATAATGCCAACTTTACATTATCCTTTCTTAGGGAGTATTTTTGGTAGCCAGTTCCCTAGACTGACATCAAACTTTAGCTTATTAAGGTAAGCGTTTGCAAAGAGAAAGTAGCCGACCAACTCAACAAGAATAAGGATTTGAAACTTAATCAGTATTGGTTATGGAGTTAGGCAGCAGTGAGAAGGTTAATTACACAATGGTAATATCAAAACTGTAAGCTGCCAGTCCCGGTTTTATCAGGGATACGAAAAGATCCCTTGTGTGCTGGGCCGGTCTATAACCGGGATAGAGTATTCCCCAGAAGAAAACAGTTTTGCGTGCGTGTAGCGCTCGAAGCCCGGAAGTTAGGGGAGTTACGGCCGCCGGCTGTTTCGCGGGTTTCGTGAGGGAGGGGTCAAACTTTTTTTTTTTGTTACTGGACTACAAATCTGACAGCTTAAGGGTTAAAGGAGTCGTAAACTCCAGAAGGCGGTGTTATTTTTCACTAGATTATGTATCAATCTTAATTATTGAGTATTTTTGGCATAGATGAGGGGGGTTAAGCACAATAAGAAGGCCAATTGTTGATAAGATATAAAAGAACACAAAGCAAGACGATTTTCTATTAACCAACCTGACATTCTTTTTGTAATCTAACTTTTGTCAGGCCTTGTCAGGCACATTGTAATAAGCCATAGGCTGAGGTTGTTTAATCTAATCAATCAGAAAATAGAGGGTCATCTGGGGAATTCGGTAGAATACTGAATGCTTTTTGATGCGCATTGGACTAGTGGTTACTTTATCGTATACTGTAAAAAATATTCATTTTTACTTCCTAAAATTATCATCTATTGGAAAATAACTCCCCCCTCTGGACTCTAGGACTCCTTTAAAGAGGGAGACATAAACTCACACAAATCGTGGGGATCCCCGCGCCCAGTACAATCAGCATCCATTCTGGGACGGTGCTCTCGTGGAACGGGTAGCTGATGGTCTGATCATTGCAGAAGAACCCGCGCTGTGTCGGAGTTCCGGCGAACCTCAGTATGCCAACGGGCAGGAGAACTGTTAGGGGAAATTACAACAATACACGTCATCTACCCGTGAACATTCTTAACTTACATATGCAGGAAATAGCGTTTCAGACGGTCTAGATTTCAAAATTTTCCGCGGAAGAATACCCCCGGCCCCCCTAGGAAAGTTGCGCCTCCGGCGCGACGCCTCGCGCCTTCGGCGCTCGATTTCTTCTTCCCTCAAGCAAATTTGAAATGACGGGTACAAATTTCAGGCTGGCTAGAACACTGGATTTGACCACAAAATTGCCAGAGATGTAAGATACACTACTTCAAGAACGAAATTTGTTTGAACTACAGTTTAGACCATTCAATCCCCGTAGAGCGCTCGCTGTGATCCTTGAGCGCTCGCTGCGGCCCTTTCATCCCTCGCTGCGGCCCTTTGATCCCATCGCCATCCTCGGCGCTCTCACGGCGACTGTTTTGGACATGTTCAAAACCATCGCCGAGGTTACGGCGCTCATGGCGCGCATGGCGCTCTCGCCGCGCTCCCTCTGCGCTCCCGCGGCGCTCTCGTCGCGCTGTCGGCGCTCTCACGGCGATCTGGCCAAATTGAGGTCGCCGTCAGAGCGCGGCGAGAGCGCCGTCCAAGTGGAATGGGGGTCTTAACAGTATCTATTAAATGTAAAAATACTCTTCGTTTGGGACTGCATTGTTAGCAGTGACACCGTACCTGGCTTCAGTGCACTGTGAACCAGTCAGTATTGCCCTGATGAAGATGACTGACAGTGGGCGAAACGTCGGCTCTTGTAAAATGTTAGCTAAAAAAGAACCAAGCGGCTCCAAGTGTCTTATCTACTGAGGGATGACTGCGGTGTGAAAGATGTTGGTTTAGCTTAAGGAATGAATCCACTCTACATTATAAGATTTATGTTAATCTTTGAGTTTTTGACTGACCAAATCCAGTAGGACTTAGAGCATTATAGATGTTTGTGTTTGTATTTAGAAAAGATTGTTTATTATGATGTGGGTTTGGTTTGTTTTCTTAAGATCTCCATACTTAGTGATGGATACATCACTATTGTATTCTTCCTATAGCAAATGCAAATCATAGTCACTCTGTGATGATCATTTCAAACCACTCCTAGGCAACTAAGAGGCATGTTAATCTTTGAAATGAGTTTTTGCTTCACCAGCTTACGTTACCCATGACCAAATCCTGTAGGATTTGGCGCATTATGAGACGGTGGTGCTTGTATCTAGAAAGGAATGTTTGTTACGATGTTGCCATAGTGGTTTTGTTTATTAAGATCTCCATTAGTGATACGGTGCCATGGGAACCCAGACTAGCACCGGGTCGCCAGCGATTTCCTTCGGCGGCCCTAGAACAGTCAGCCCGCCCGATCTGAAACCCTAGTCCTGCTACGCCCGACAATTGCCGGGTTGCACATTCTTGTTCTGTATGCTGGGTTGAGGACATTTCTAGAATGCGCACGTTGCATCCGCGCGGTTGTTGCACAGCCTGGTAACTAAAATTGAGCAATATCAAACGAGTACCCTTTCTTATCATGATGTTGCTATAGTGATTTGGTTTGGTTGATCAACATTTCCATTAGTAACACAACACTATTCTTCCTTTTAAGTCGCTTTATCCTGTAATGATGTGTAAAATCATTGGTTAATTCCTTTCTCGGTACGTGGAATTATCGTAAAACAATGTAATGTGTGTTGGTGTTCCTAACACACACATTACAGCTACCTGCTCTAATAATGGTTCAAAGCACCCTGCAGCCACTGTGTCAATCAACAGCATAGATTTCCAATAAGGGAACTGAAATGAGAACTACTACGACAATTGAAGCTAGGATTGAAAAAAACATTGCCAACGGATCAAGAAATGGTTGTGTGCAGTAATCTACGAGCAGATCTAGTGGTTGCGAAGACGGTATCCGACTGGCAGAATAAGTTTTTATTGCAATTAAAACTTTTTATTGCAATAAAAACTTATTTTGCCAGTTGGATACGGTCTACACAACCATTAGATCTGCTTGAAGATTAGTGTGCAGGGCTGTCTCAAGACCCGTTCCTCTGTCCCAGAACGGACATTTGCATGTTGGGATGAATTTTGTTTACCTTGACCGTCCCAAAATCTTAACTTTATGACATGAAATTGATGAAAATGTTTTCGTAAGCTTAAAAGGACGAATTTAACCAGGAAAATTCAACATTTCGGCTCCCAAACAAGTGTGAGTGGCACGGAAAAAGATTAAAAGTTGGAGACGTCCCTGGTTGTGTGACACCATGACAACTCAAACCGGGCCTCTTTCACTTTATAATTTATAAAATACAGGCAAAAACGGACCATCTTTAAAATTATAATAAACTTATCCTTCATATGAATCATACCTCACACTAAAGTGAAGATATTGTTTCATCTACATCTAACTCTGACCCCCAAAAGAAACACGCGTATCATTAACTGACCACCTTCAACACGTGTACCCCCTTTATAATTCAAACTTAGAATCTTGAAATAAACTTAAACCACCACCCATTCAACTCGCCACTCAGACAGATGCCTCAGACTGTCCCGTTGTCTGTAAGTTAAGAAACGTCGAAAATTCCTGCTTCAGACGAAATGTACACAAACCATCACTTTTACCAAAAGATCTCTCAAAATAAGATAACTCACCTATATGCACGCAAACCAGGTCCACGAGCACAGGAACAAAATGCTTCATTTTTCTCGCCTTGCACGTCCCTCAGAGACCGGGAAATTCTGATAAACCGTCCGGTTGGACACGCTGCGCTGTCTTATATACAGAAGAAGGCGGGTTGATCCGCTTCCTTGGCGATTCTCAGCCTATAATACTATAATCCTTGGTGGAAACAAACAAACAGCTCTATGGATCACTCCCTCTTATCTCTTTAGATTAAGCGTCGCAGGTTAAGCCACGCTGATCTTTCTTTGTTTGTATTGTATACCCGGTAAACCGCATCAAGGCGTAACACACCAGGTTTGTACTGAAGAGTACAAGCTGCATATCGTTACAGATTTATATGATCCACACACATCGGGAAGGACCCCTACTCTTTTCGATAAGTGTGTTAGATTCTTTAACGTGCTTGAGGTGTGGTTCTCCTTAAACACGGGACCTCCATTTAACGTCCTATCCAAGGGACGTCCCTAAATGAAGCTAGGTACTCATTTCCACCTAAGTAAAGTGGGGAAAGTCGTGTTAAGTGCTTTTCCCAAGGGCACAACGTCAACATAACAGGACAAATCAGGGACCTCGGATTCCAACCCGCCTCTAGGTAGCCTGGATACCAGACCTTTCGCGCGATGCGATGATAACTCGTAACAGTTTGATTCTGTATGTATGTAATACGGCTTCTTCCGGTTTTAGACATGCGCTGGGATGGCACGAAATATGAATAACACTTCTGTAACTAGTGATAATAACGCGTTCCAAGGAGCCTAACCCTACAGTTATTCCCCGGAAACAAGGCTTATAAATAAGAAGTATCGGTTCGAAAGTACCGAACCATTTCTACGAACTTATCATACCTTTAGAGGAAATCAATGTATACTTTTATTTGCAAATTCATGCCCGTAATAACAATTATAAATTAATCACTCTAATTTCACAATTAATTTCGTCATAAACTGAGCTTTAAAAGAGGTACAGAAATTATGTAAGAGACACAAGACTAAAAATAAAATATCTAGAGAAAAAAGGAAGTCTTAAGATACAACCAACTGTGAAAGTTGTAGTAGGGGCTAAGGTATTAGTATAAGTTAGTCTGAATGTTAAACTCACATTTTATTGTTTTAGAAAACTTTTAATGGTTAACTAAATATAAAATCATAATGTATGTTAGATAAAAAGGACAGACCCTGTGCACATCTTTCTCCATTAAGTATAACTATGAAATCTTCAGCGGAAGAAACATAAAATGTGCTATACAATGTAAAACAAATCTGACAACTTCCGAAAACATAAAATATATAAATAAAACAAAGTGTTACATCTATGTTTTGTCATGGCTTTTGCAATGGAAGGAACAGTAAAGAGTAGACTTAACTAAAACCAACTCTTGGTCTGTGTTGTACATGATTTGTTTGTTTCTTTGTCTGTTTTTCTCTTTCTCCATATTCACGTTTCTCTTCTTGACTTGTTTTCACTGATGAAGACTAGATATTAAGTACATATCGCACACTCTTTAAGTACTGGCCATTTCTGAGTGAAAGTTTTCCGGTCCAAAGAGGACCAAACTTTCATTTTTCAACTCTTTGGTCTTATCTTTTTCCAGGAATGCAACCTTCTATTCCAAGAATTTCCTAAGTACATGCCACACACAATTTTTTAGTGAAAGCACCGAACTTTCACTTTTCAACAGTTTTGGTCTTGTCATTATCCTGGAATGCAACCTTCAATTCCAGGAATTTCCATGGATTTTTCTGTAATTTAGTCTTCACTTTTAGTTTGTTTTATTCCAAGAAAGACTTACATATATACATTGTATTAAGTACATGTATAACACACACTGAACTTCATGCATCTTTCATGCATGTTTGAATACAACTAGTCAAACCTGTCTGTAGTGCCCACTCGAGGGACAGGTTGTCACTTATTGATAGACAGGATTCTTATTGCTTGTGTCAATGGGAGAAGCAGGTTTGACTGTATTTTTATAAAGAGTAGTCATGCAGAATGTGCAACGAGAAGTGATAAAAGTTAAGCCTGGATGCCAGGCTAAAAAACCTTCAACAAAAACTGTAAACGAACAACACACAGCGGAAAAATATTGAACAAACAAATGGAAACATTAAAAAAACTTCAACTGTCATTAATGCTTAAATTTTTATCCAACAGCAGCAAAAAACGACTCAAAAAGGAAGACTGAAGTTTCAGCCAAACATATTTTTACCAAGGCCCCAACAATGTCTCAATGTGAATTGTTGGTTTAAAAAAAAACATTGCTGAAGAGGAATATCAACATGAAAACAGAGTCTGAGGAGGGAGTTTGTATCTTGATACACAAAGCTTTAAGGTCTGGAGTAAATGTAGTCAGACTAGAGCTGTGTACCTAAACAAATTTTAGGTACAGGTACAGGTACACGGGTTAAGGTACAGGTCCGGACCTGAACCTGTACCTTAACTACTTGTTCGGAAATGCTAGATTTTCAATAAGGACAAAAGCATGTTTGAACTGGTAAAAGCATAATATTTGATTGTGTTAGGTATTATTTTTATAAAACACAGATGAAAATTTGACTCCAGCCATGCAAATGTGTTTTCTGTGCTTTAGAGTGGCTTTAGAGCACTGCCATGGTAATTTCATAGTAATTTTATCTGTCAAAGTGGCCATCCCCTGAGTCAGGTCCAGTACCAATACAGCAGTGTCAGGTATCTTGGACCTGTACCTAATTGATTGTACCTGATACTATATCTGTACAGTGTACCGGTACACAGCTCTAAGTCAGACTAAAGTTTTCCTCCTAGCCTTCTCTTTTCATTGCTTGTTTTTTTGCTAAAAAATGGACGAGAATCATTAGAAAATAGATTGGTGTGGCCTTAGTAAATTTTCTAAATGTTGTTGGATAAGAAGTTCAAACTTTATTAGAGAAACAAAGTCTACATGATGGTTGTCATGCCCTGGCTGTTCCTTTTCCCGTTGTCACCGTTGTCAACGGCAACCACCTCCAGTGGCCCCTCCTCCTCCTCATCTGTTTTGGGCGTTGCCTCCTCGGGGCCCACTGATTGGTCAATCTTCCGCCAGGTCTTGGGAAAGAGGTCGGAGACTGACAGACCCTGTAAGACATTGGCAGCAGCAAGTCAGACATTGTTTTATTTATCTAATCATTCATTGGCATGGCTGTTCAGGACACAAAACCAGGGCTACCCAACTAACCCGTGGCTATTACAAAAGGCTAGCCCTGCTGAAAAGACTAAAGCCCCTACATGTATCTCACTGGACCCACAGCACCTTGGCAACATGACTTGACAAAGCTCTAAACAGATTTTCATTGATAAAAAAAACAATCTTTTCAAGCTTTGTGACTGTGTTTGGTACTGTGTTTTGTTGTCTTTGTGTCATAATTGTATGATCTGAACCATATTCTTATTATAAAAAGACAAAGGCACAAATCCAGTTTGGGACGCAGCAAGGCCGCCAATGTGCCACGGGTCCAGTGAGATCGGGTGCTTCAGGCTGTACAATAGAATTGTTTGAAACATTGTGTGTCATCAGAAGTGATAGAAGTTCCCTTCACCGGTTTCAGCCAGTCCTGCACAGTCACCCTTGGGTTGGTTAGCTTAGAGTTAGTAAGATAAATACATGACTGGAACCAATAAGAAGAGGGAGTATTAGAGACTTAGGATAAAGATTAGATTAGAACAACAATTGCTAAGAGACACAGACAAAGACAGTCCAACATACACTATTTACTAGAACATAAAGGACAATGTAGAGAAAAACAGACTTATGATAATTTTTGTTATTCTGCAACAGGCTTTACCACCTTAGTCCCTGAAAGAAGATACTACTGTATTCACTCCAATGTCTATATATGTGTGTACATGTATCAGTATTTGCTAAATGCTCAATTGTAATGATCATGGTTGAAAAGTCCAAAGATATGCTGAAGATTTCGACACATCATAATGAAAGTAAAAGAGAAATTAGTCTTGTACATTTGTAATATTTATAAACATATAGTTTCTGACTGAAGTATAGTAACAAAAAATAATGCAACATATTGCATAACTTCTTAGTGTTTGAATGTTTGTTTGAACCTTTGCTTGAACCTTTGTTTATTGATGAGAAGCTCAATTCTGCATGCAGGCGGCTTTTCATTGAGGTCATGAGGGAAGAGATAAGAGTCAGTCAAAATAGATACATGTAACAAAGATACAGTATGCAGAAATTGGAGTAAATACAGTACACATAGAACTAATAATTTGCCATCATCACCATCGCTGTCATTTCCTATGAGTTCCTCTTCTTCAATAGCAGGGTCCTTCTTTACTTTCCCCAGCTTCAATATATCCGAAATCTGGATGAACTGAGGAGGAATGGCATTATTTTACGGTATAGAAAATCCAGTCAACAATCCTTGCAAAATTGATTCAAACTGCACCATGTTTTATTTGGTAAAATGACACAATTTAAGTACTAGTATTCCAACATGATATCAGAGATCTGGAAAAACTGTGGGGAACCTGAACTCTTTTTTACAGTGCATAGAATCCGATGTAGCTCTGCAGTCAGCAGCTCCCCCTTGCAAAATTGTTACAAACTGCAGCATTTCAGTTAGTAACATGATTAACAAGAGTTCCGCGACCTCATATCTCCATGAACTATTCTGTTTATGCAAATGGCTTACACATTTACATAATATATACTTGGTCATAAACACCTTTATCCAACTTAGACATGATGCAATATTGTCAGTCCTATCATTTTCCACTTGGATGAATTATGGCACTTTTGCATTAATTATGCAAATTATGAATTTATTTGCATAATTGGTATCTGCTGATGCTCCACTTGCCATAAACTACATATGTTACATGTATTTGAGTCTTATAATGGAAAACACTGCAAATATAGATTTTCCTCATTAGTTATGCAAATTAAGTGTCAATTAGCATAATTTGCACATCACTGTGTACATCTCGGTCTAAGCTACCTGCATACTAAATATCATGGAAACCCGTCGTCCCTTTGTTCAGTTATTCTCCCTAGAAGATTTTCACAATAACGCCACTGCAGTTCCAGAGCAAGCTGCTAGGGGGCCCAAACCTACACCACTTCTTTATTACATCACAAGCTATCTGCCACCCAAAAATCAAGACCACAGCACGTCCAGGTCAAAAGATACAAAAACTGAAGTTCTGCTGCAGTACCAAGGTCACATACCAGGGGGCCCAAAATCTACCTTGAATGTCGGCTTCACAACACCTACCCACATACCAAATATCATTGTAATCCATCCAGAGGTTCTGGAGTTATGCTGTCGACAGTAGTGCGGAAATACAAACACACATACACACAGACACACAGACACACACACAGACAGACACACCCAAAACTATATCTCCATTTTTCATGGAGATAAAAATGACTCCAACATGGTACATTTGGCACTTGCAAAACGAGTAATTGAGTCAGACTATCCATTATAAAGTCACGATATACTTATCATACTCTGATACATATAGATACAATACTTCAGTGGAACCCCCTGCCTGGTCTTGTAATCTCCCACAGTTGAGACGTTCCGGACCAGGCTTGAAGCCAAGACGGGCCTCCTCTCCCCTACTTTGCCCCTGATGAGGTTATCTGGGGGTAAACCGAAGTTTAAGTTGAAGTGTCAAAGGCAGACACAGAACTCACCACCAGCAGAGCCATGAAGGTCCCCAGCACACTCCCGGTCAGGACGTCGCTCCAGTGATGTTTGTTGTCGTTAATTCGGGACAACATCGTCAGCTGGGCCAGGATAACCGCCAAGACCTGCAGGAAGGGCTTCAGCAGCCACGACTGCCGCCACTTGATCCGAACCTGCAGGTACAACTGGGGGAGAGATTGTAGAAACAAAGAGATAAAGAAATAAACAAACAAACAACCACGACTGCTGCCCCTTGATCCAAACTTGAACAACTGGGTGAGAGTTTGTAAAATGAGAGCAAACAAAAACCCAGTAGATATGACTGGTCTTACAATATTAGAAAAATCAATGAATAACAAAACTATTTGTACACAACCAACTTTCATTTCCTTCACACAGACATTTCAGTGACCGTCTGTCAGGGCAACTCTGACTCGTTCACAGGTTAGAAGAAATCAAGACAGAAACAAGGATACCACCAGAAAGAGATCTATGATCTTTTATGAAACTTGAAGCTGTTCATATTTGTTACCCACCAGTGCCTTTTCATATGCAAAGTGCTACATGCTAATATATGACAAATGTAGAAGAATATTGATAGAGTAAATAAAAGACAGGATAAAAGAAGAAACTCACCACCAGGTAGACCATGAAGAAGAATGACATTGAGGCATGACCCGATATGAAGGACAACCTGCAGGGTTAGAAAAACTTCTGTTAGAGACCAATTCAGAGGGTAAGGAAACTCCTGTAAGAGACCAGATCAAGAACTCAAATACATTGCAATCTTACACATACCTCTCATTCATTGATTGATTAGTTGGTTGGTTGATTGATTGATTTTCCTGGATTCTCTAATATTTTCAGTGATTGAATAACTGGTATATTGATTGATTGATTGGTAAAAAAATACTTACCTGAATCTAAGAATTGATTGATTGATTGATTGATTGATTGATTGATTGATTGATTGATTGATTGATTGATTGATTGATTGATTGATTGATTGATAGATACAGTACCTGGATTCTTTAATCTCGCTAGGATCCCCAGTACAGACATAGTCGGTGACGTACACATATCGTCCCATGGCGTCCGTACAGTTAAACGTGCTGTAGTCAGGCGCACACACCGACAGGAAGTTGGGCCGCAACCGACCGATTGTGAACTAAAACAAATGTGATGCAAAGAAAAAAAGTTATTCAAGCAGTTGTTTCAGTTTTTCCAAGCTTTCTCATTTTAGCTTTACATTTTATGTAACCTACAAAATGTTGGCTTTCAACCAGTAAACTCAAACTAACTGTTATTCAACATAACGTCATGGAGTATTTCATTCTCTACTGCTTTAAAGTCATGCCCTACCTTATTAGTATTATATGTACAACTGGCTACTGTTTTTTAAAACAGTAGCCAGTTGTACATATACTTGTACTTGGTACATATACTAGTACTCTCATCTCCCAAATAAACATACCCCCCGGAATAAACATACCCCCCGGACAAATCTTCAAAATCTAATAAACATACCCCCCGGAATAAACATACCCCCTGGACAATGACCAAATTCACACATAAACTGTGTCCATGCTAGTGATGCTACTAATCTGTCCTTGGGAAAGGAGATGATAAGCAGGTAGGTTCTTTTTATTCGTTTATGCCTGATTTACTTATTGAGATCAAGGAGGTTTGTTGAGATTTACCACATTTGTGGAAAGATTGACATAACAGGTGACTATCACGTTTTCAAGATGTCAACCCTGACTAGACTGTAACGTTTGATACACTCACACTGGGAAGGACCCCTACTCTTTATAACACTTAAATGTATAATAATGCAAAATTTTTGGAAAAAGTGGGCATAGGTTCCCCGCTATGACCCCTAACCGGGGGCCACAGTGCTTTCAATTTTCAACAAGGGAAAATGTACATGATACATGCATTTTCTACTTGGAAATTGAAGCAAGTGATCAAGGAAAATTGTATAAAGTGACATCATCAAACACAAGTACCGGTAGTCGCCAAACTTCTAGAGTTCTACTCTTTTTTCAGATATGTATCAACATCTAGAACTTGGACAGAAAATTACAATATCCTGAATATATGCTCAGTGAAAGTATTACTTATTTGTAAAAGCCATACAGAAAAGGAGGAACTTGCCATTTATCGTGTCATGCATTGCATATAGAATAAAATCACATTATTATATAATGTTAAGGATATTATCACATATTGTCCTTGGTTCAGTGTTGTTGCAATCCAAATAATTTCAAATCCAAAAATTACCCTTGTATGTAGAAAAAAAACTTTCATTTTGAGAGACTAAATGGTCAACAAACTTGTTAATTAGATGCCTCAGGCTTGTACAATGTTGCAACATGGAGGTTTGGTGGCAACAAACCACAGGGTTCTCATGTTACACATCAAAGGGCCTGTGAAAGGGTGAGCCAGACAGTAGTCATGGTAGCGGCACCAACACAGTAAGGGGCGGGGCTTACACTCAAATTTCTTGGAAAGCCTGGGCACTCTCTCTGTAGAGGAGTGATCTTTTTAAAAACATTTTTATGTGATAATAACGGTGACTAGATTGCAATCTTATTTTGTGTATAGACTTTACTATGAAAAGAATTTTTGTTCAATTGTCATACACATTTCTGACTGAGGCAAAGGAGTTTTATTTATAGATCAAAAAAAGTTGTTTCCCCTTCTTCGAGGTGAGCTCTTCCATACATCAGAAACATTCCCACCGACGATCACAGCCGTGCGTCTTTACTGTGGCGATTTTCGAAGGACTAAATGTACATGTTTGTGGTAGGATTGAAATGTTCTAGTATATTTCTAAAGTGATTATACAGTTTCTAATGCTAAGACACAATTTTTACAAGGTGTTGTTTGTAGCTTTTCAAAGTTTTTGGGAAAGGCTGTATTTTAACCTCCTTGATCTCACGTGAGTAATCTTACATGTGTACTTGGAACATTGTGTGCCGCTGGCATATAACGTTACACGTAATTTGTTTTCTGATCAGCGTGCTTTGGTTTACGATCCAAACAGAGACTGTCCAAGTTGTTTATATGAAAAATACATTTCAAAACTTCAGTGTGCCGTCTGATTTTCTCCTAATAACAATGTTACTTTGTAGCAAGATCGACCGATATGTTAGTACCGCCAGGGTTTCACAAATGCCGGGTCATTGTATCGGCTGAGAAATTTACGTCATTTGGTCGAAAAATAGCGATTTACGAGCAAATATATCGGGGAAATATGGAAAAAAAACTTAACTTTCGACATTAGGGAATCTCTGGTAAGCAAAGCCCCGATGTATTTTCAAAAAAACAATAAACGTACCGTCCAAAATAAGAACGTACTGGGTGGATTTTGAGGCTGAAAAAAATAAACGTACCGGTACGTTTATTTGGGAGATGAGAGTACATGCTTATCTATTTTATATTTAATTTCTAATTAATGTATTTTGTATGTACTGTTATTTGTTTGATTGCAATAAGCTTCAGCCAAGATGTTTCAAAAAAGAAATTTTTCAATATGTTACTTTTGTTAGAACAAAAATTATGGTGAATTTACGTTCCAACATGTTAGAATCTAACATAGATAATGTATATAATGCTACACTATTACTAGTGCACCTTAAGATACCCATCCATACCTTAAAGACATCAGTGAGACACTGATTAGCGAGGGTGCCAAATAAGAAGATCCCGACCGTCTTGTAGATTCGGACGAAATACGGACAGAGTGGAAACTTCTTAGTCTCTTCTCCTTCAGACTTGGAGGATCTGTGGATAAAAACTGCTTCTCCCACTAACATCTGTAACATGGGAAGAAAACCAAGATATCTTCAAAATCTAATCAAAGTCGTATACATGTCGATGTCATTAATTGTAAGTGATTTCACATACAGGCATCACACTTCTAAATCAAAAATTGTACAAGCTTCTAAGGTTGGAGTTGGAGAGTGGAATTCTTTTAGATCAATGCCAGTTACATAAACTGATTTTTCAAAGAACACTTTCTAATTACCTTATAGCAGAATTGCAAGTTCCACATGAAACATACAATATCAAAGTTAAAACTTAAAATGTAAAGTAGAGTGGATTCATTCCTCAGCTAACCGACATCTTTCTCACCGCAGTCGTCCCTAAGTTAGACATCTGAAGCTGCATAGTTCCTGTTTAGAACTTTTATTCAGGTTAAAAGTTTAAGAGAGTCTGAGTCTGAGACTAAAGAAATATGACCTAAACTCACACAAATCAGTGGGATCCCTCCGCCGAATATGACCAACATCCATGTAGGAACGGTGCTCTCGTGGAACGGGTAGCTGATTGTCTGATCGTCGCAGAAGAACCCGCGCTGTGTCGGCGTCCCGGCAAACTTCAGTATTACGATGGGCAGCGCAACTGTCATGTGAACATAACAAGAATACATGTCATCATCTATGACATGAACATGCTACAGAAAGTTGGATTTCATTTAGATTTTCACAGGTAATCCACCCATGTGCTCTGGCCATTTTCTTGAGGACATAAAGTCTTTTGCCTTTTCTAACAAACCTGTGTTACCTACTTGTAGTATTATATATCATGTATCTAGCCTGGAGTCCAGCCTTGTTGTTAGCTTTGGCACGCTCCCCAAGATCTGCTAGCCTAGCAGATCTTGGGGAGCGGACCAAAGCTAACAAGGCTGCACTCCAGGCTACTAGTATCATGCATCTTGCTATCAGTACTGTAATTCATTATTGTGTGGCAGCTTGTCTGCCAAGACTGAACCAGTCAATATATCTTATCATTGCAGTACCAGGATTATGAGCTAGGTGGCATCCCTGCACTGTGAGTTTCCTGATGACCCAGATCTAGACCTGATCATTTCCACCTGCCGTTTGTTTATCTCTTCTGCTGCTTGATCTAAACATCAGGAATTCCAGACATGCCATTTTCAGATCAGCTACTTAATCAACTACAGACCTGAGAGTTTTCAGGAAAATATAGCAACAAGCAAAGACAAGTCAAACCTGTACTCTTGACCACCTTTATATACTAATCTGAAGTACAACCAGTAGGTACCCATCTGAGAAATGTGGCTGTCATAGTGCTTTTTAACGTGCTCCAGGCACCTCTTCGATCAAGGGCCCTCCCCTTCCAAGAGATTAGAAGAATGGCTACCCATGACCATTAATCCTACCCTCCAAGCAGAGGTTGGTGGGGGAGATCGTCACTGTTTTATTATATGCCCCGTTTTTTGTCCGCTCGTTGGTGGGGCAAGCGGACAAAAAAAACTGGGCATATGATAAAACGGTGACGATCCCCCCCACCAACCTCTGCTTGGAGAGTACATTAATCCTAGATTTGGCGCTGATCTAGCCTGAGTGTCATCCTGTTTCAGTTCCAGGCTCTACCTTCACCTGAGTGTCATCCTGTTTCAGTTCCAGGCTCTACCTTCACCAAACATTTTCATCGTTTGGTGAAGGTAGAGCCTGGAACTGAAACAGGATGACACTCAGGCTAGCGCCGATCTACTTGTACCACATTATAATGCAGTACCTGCTACAAGCTTAGCTGCAGAATGGATGCCTTCATGTGTTTGAAAAGATTGTTTGGTATGGTTACAGCTGTTTTGGTCCGTGTAATTATTGGTAATCTCTTTCTAGGTACCCATTATGCTAAAACAAACTGCCCATATGCATGTAATGTCTAGTATCTGTTGGTGTTCCTAACACATACAAATTACAGCTACCAATGCTCTAATGATAGTCTAAAGCACCCTACAGCTGGGTCAATCAACAGCATGGATTTCCAATAAGGGAACTGAAATGAGAACCACGACAACTATTGAAAGCTAGAATTGAGAGAAGCATTGTGACTGATTGTCAATGGATCAAGAGAGGGTTGTGTGAAGCCATGACAACTCAAACAGAGCATCTTTTACCTGTAATTTATTACATATAGATAAAAAGGGAGTACATTTTACTTAGGCAAATGTCCATAGATATCCAGTCTGGACAAGTCTGTGGTGTTCCAATTTTGAGTACATTTGTATAACATGTTTATAGCCACTGCAAGGTTCACTTTTAAATGGACTGTTGATAATAATGGACTGGGAACAGCTGTCATTTGAATGCTTGGCTTGGCTGGACTGAGGCAAGAAATAGAAAACTGTGGAGAGCCAAAGTCAACAAGTGACTGAATCAATACCTACATGTACATGTAGACATGATGTAGATTGAAACCAGTAGGATCAAAATATGACAAGCACGTAAATTGAGGTTCAAACAAATATTAAGGCTTTGACTTGACTTCATAGTATATTACAACACAAGCCAAACTGGTCCTGTTACATGTGTACTAGTGTTAGAGTCACTATGGCTAAGTTGCATGGAGTTAGCCTGGGTGCCATCCTCCATAGTAACCGCTGGCTCAATCTTTTCACTTGCTAACAGTTGCTTGATAGGGTTAACCGTGGTTAGCAAGCAAAACGATAGAGCTAGCGGGTACTAAGGAGGATGGCGCCCAGGCTAGGCTACTACTAGTACTAGTACTAGTGGAGATGGTGTTGGTTTGAATATATTAATATGGAAGAAAAATTGCACTGGCATAATTCCAACGCATGCAATAATGTTCACAGAACAGGGACACACCCTTGAAAACAAACATTAATGTTATGCCACTATTGCCAATCCTTTATTTTATATACAAAGGCACAGTAAAGTTAATAGGCTAATCTAGTACCCCCCCCCCCCCAAGAAAGGTAAACACACATATCATAATATCATAAACTAACCACTCCATAACACACGTAAACTTTACTTCAATACGGGAATCCAAAAGAAAGCTACGGCCGCGTGGCGCGTTGGATACACCCGATCCCTCGATCTCGGAAGTTAAGCAACGCGCGGTCCGGACAGTGCTTGGATGGGAGACCAACCAAGGACGTCCGGATTGCTGTAGCCTCACGAAGCTTTCCACGAAATCGTCTTCCGGGAGGGACGTAAAACGGGGGTCCCGTGCTCGAGGAGGTGCCTCGAACACGTTAAACAGCCTCATTACCCTACACATTGGGTACCTGCCTGTGGCACTGGCTGCAAATACACCTGATAAAGAAACTGAACCCCATGCCCCCCCCCTTCAGCTCAGCACTGACAGATGCCCCCAGACTGTCCCGTTATCTCCAAGAAACGTCGCGAATTCCCGCATCAGACGAAATGTACACAAACGATCACTTCTACCCTCAAAATCTCCCAAAACAACTCACCTATCAGCACGCAAACTAGATCCACGAGCACGTACACCAGATTCTTGGGAAACCCGCACATTTTTCTCGCCTTGAACGTCCCTCAAGGACCGAGGAAATTCGGATAAACCGTCCGATAGGACGCGCGGCGCTGTCTTTAATTTAGAGAGAAGAACGCGGGTTGGGCCGCTTCCTTGGCGATTCTTGGCAGATAATACGACTTCTTCCGGTTTTAGACAAGCCCTGGGATGGCACGAAACATGAGTAACACTTCCTGGTGATAATAACGCGTTCCTGGAAGCCTAACCCTACAGGTTTTCTCCGGAAACAAAGCCGGCTGTCAGATTAGCTGCCACGGTTTGACACACCTCACGCCCAGGTCAGAGGGCGTCGTGTGGTGCACTGTACAGCAGCGCCGCCTAGCGGAATTATAGAAAACAACATATAGTAATCTCTAAGCAGATGTTGAGTGGTACGTTTTACCAGCCAAGTAACCTTCAAGTAGATGTAAGGGTGGGACGTTTTTATCGCGAGGTGCACCGTACAGTAGCGTCTCCTTGCGGAATTATGAAGAACGACACGTAGCTAAGTAATCTTCAAGCAGGTGTGAGGGTGGAACGTGCATGGCGAGGTGCACTATAGCGTCGTCTCAAAGCAGATGTTGGGGTGGGACTTTCATTGCGAGGTGCATCGTACAGTAGCGCTGACTGGCGGAATTATGACGAACAACATGCGACCAAGTAATCTCAAAGCAGTTAATGGGATGAGCCGTTATGAGCCGTTTTCTCATGTCATGGAATAGTTACGTGCCAGAAAACACTGCGATTTTTTAACACACAAATATGCCGATAGATGATCTTTCTATTACAAAAAGAAACAACCATTGGGGCACAGGTTGTAGGTAGGAGGACTTTCAATGTAACGCATGAAAGTTATTAAGGAGAAATGAAGGGTCGGTTAATTATTGTTCTTTGATCTTTATTTTCAATTCTCATCCCACGAGGCTTCATCATGAGATCACACCCATAGCACCGCTCCGGGTCAGCCTGTGATCAAGTCTGGAAAAGAAAAGAAAACATTTTAAAAATGAGATGAAGTAAGCATACTGCCAGAGATCATTAAACATTTACAATGGTCTTACAACGTATTCCTGTAAAGTGCCAGACGAAAACTCAAAGTAACTTCTTCTACCGTGAAATTACGTCCACAATACAAATATTCAGTCAGGGGCAGTCATTTGTTTGGAAGAACATTGAAACAGTCCCTAATACCAACACAATTACCCAAGAGTGGACGTACTGTAGAGTGGACGGAAGCCCGGGAAACGATGGTTCACCAATTAAACTAAGTGATGGTTTGATGATATGAATTATAACGTAAACTCAAACGGTGCTATCACCATATGCATAGGCCCAAAGAATGTACGAGTTTGGCAATTTAAACATTCCTATCAAAATACAGAAGCTCACCCAATAATGAGACCGACTACTAATCAAAGCAAGGTGGGAAACTTTTCTAGCATTTTAAATTGAGCAATTAAAGGCTGGATACAACATAACAGCAACATGTGACCGAACGACCAATCATAATCCAGGAAAAAAATGTAAATGTTGGTAAATAATAAAACGGGACTCACGATTGGCTCCTTGGTGCACCGTCGTGGAGACACCGACCCAGAAGGTAGAAAACTCCGCCACTATAGTCGCCCTGATTGAAAAAAAAAAGTTGACAACATTTCCTTGTAATGTGAGTGTATTCCTAGTATTTATGCTTTGCATACTTCATTTTGAATGCATCTGTTTTGTGATTTCTCCCACATTGGTAAATTAGAATATATATAAGTCATTATGTGTAAACTTCAGATGATTTGAACTGAGACGGGGGACGTTACAAGTTACCTGGCATATTTGACTCACTACCCGGCCGAGGCACGTGCCATGTCGTCACGTTGTAATGCTAATTTATGGGTCCTCAAACGTGACTAACACATGGTTAATATACAGGTGCTTACGTCAGCGCCACAGGCCCCCGCAGATTGGCTGGCGGCACCCACGTGACCGTGACGCTGTCCTTGACGTCATGTCCGGTGAGGTGCGTGGCGGTGTCGCCGGTGGAGAAACAGCTTTCAGTCCTCGCGCTCGCGGGCAGGTCCTAAGGAAATACTGATTAATTAAAAGATTGATTGGTTGTTCGATTGGTCGGCTGGTTGATCGATCGATTGACCAACTGGTTGATCAAGTGATCGATTTCTTCATTAATTGATTAATTGGTAGATTGATTACATGTGCGTGTTCTAAAGGGTACCACAGTGAACTAATAAATTACTTGTAAGCTTAACATCTTAGCATCTTTCTTATTTTGTTTTCTATTTTATGTGAGTAACCGCTATCTTTGATACTTTGGTACTAGTTATATCATGTGCCTTTCCATCACTTATGTTCAACGTTCCTATTGGCATTGGTGTGTTATACCTGCTATATAGTAACAGATTCAGATCATATCTATATTCCAATATAACGATTTGAAGTTTAGGACATGTCCGAGACAACCCCGTACCTGGAAAGCCCCCACAGCGCCCACTGCGTTGGTGCCGGTGTAGAACGGGCTGCGGGCCTGCAGCATGAAGCCTCTGAACCCGCGCGAACCGCGGATGGTCACTGGAGGAACAGCGTTATCCATAAAAGCGGCAACATGTTAACAACGGCCAGATAGTCATTATGCAGAGGTGGTAACTAGTATAGTTTTGAGTGTACATGTATATCAATGGCCAGGTGGTCCTTATGTATAGATTGTCACTAGAACAGGTTTGATTATATATCAACGGGTCCTTATGCAGAGGTGGTCACTTGTGCAGGTTTGACAGTACAGCAACCAAACTAGAAAATTCCAGGCTTCCGGCCTATTTAGCACTGGGCGGACGATACTGTCAACGCCATGTCAATGTACATTCTTGATAAGCCCATCATGAACCACTTTTTTATCCCCTTGTGCACTGCTGGTTTTATATAAAAGTTTTTTGAAAGTTACCGACGACCAGGTATAGGTAAATGTCTGTAATCACTCCATACGTCTGTAAAAGACCTCACCTCTGAGCGGCGCCCCCGGAGTGTAGGTGTGCGAGTCCGTGGTGAGCTGGAAGGGAGCGGAGACAGTCTGCCAGCTGTGCGGTGAGTGCTGCGGGGTCATGCCCGTGCACGCCATGGTGGGCGCCCCGCTGCCGAACCCGTGCGTCACGGCCACGAGCGACGCAAGCAGAGCGACGTAAGCTAGCATCGTCCTGGAATATTTTTTTTATTCAAGTGAGAAGATAGTAAGGACGTACTGGTGACGCAGTCAAATTGACGAGCATCTTATAAGCGACACCACTAAATAAATATATACACAAGACATAAAGGTACTTTTGTGAAAAGATAAGAATACAAACTTGTAACAAAATATGATTCACTAACTTGTAGCGAAATATAAATATGCTGTTTCAAGAGCGGAGACCCGGAGGACACACCTAATTTTGCACCCGACCAACGCCAGTTTTCTTCAAGAAGAGTGACCTGAATTTTCCGGACGTGTGAACTTTGACATTTATTTCAAACTTTACGGACGTATGACGTGAGCAATTCGTCAAAGGTAGTTGGAAGCTAATATTGTCCCCCGTCCCAATTGTTATGAAGGTGTTGTTCAGAGTAGGAGGTGCCGATGTGCTGACTTGAATCAGTTAACCGAGCCACTATAGCATTACTTATTGTATAGCAGAAGGCGGCGTTTATTTGCCTCTTTGGCATGAAAGTTCAATTGCCTTGCTCGGTGAAATGATTAAAGCAAACGTTTGAATCAAACATGGTACAATTGTGGTTACACGATTTGTCAATCTCGTTACAACGAAGGGGGGCTTCAGGTGACAAACCTCTACACGTTAAAGAACCCAACACTCTTATCAAGTAGAGTAGGAGTGACCCGGTGGGCTTACCAGTAGTTATATCTAAAGAACGTTACACTTCATCTCATTCTGAGGATGGACGCTTGACTTTCTTTGGAGTAGCCTGGCGAAAGAATCACGTTTGTGCGATGATATCGATACATATGGACGCCCCCTACATGACGTAAGACGACAGAAGGACCCGTTCCCATCCCACTGATACAAGCGAGGACATCGCCGTTTACTCAACCCACAGTTCAGACTCGACCGACAGTTCAGACTTTAGGTTTACTAGCGCTACAGGTCAGGGTTACTCCGGACTTTGTTTCTCTGTTTGTTTGATGGTTGGTTTGTATTGCATACCCTGTAAACCTTCCTCAGCCATAACACACCAGGTTTGTATTTGAAATTAAAGCATCCTTCATTGCTCATTCAGTCATGCCGTAAATTGTAAGTAACAGGTAGTTTGTGATAGCTTTTTTTTTTCCACAGTGACCCTAGTTTGCTTGCAGGAAAAGATAGAAAATTTAACAAGATTGGCAACATAAAAAGATGTTGCCATGGCGACGGTGGTCTCTGTCAACGTTTTCGTTTTTAACCCACATGCAAATAAGGACCTCGCATAAGCGGCATAAATCATATCAGTCAATCACCTTCTCTACCAAAATAACACAAGTTGTCCAATGTACAAAAAAAATGTCATACCATTTCCTCATAAATTATATCAATGAGGCCCTCTTTGCAAGATTTGTGTCTAATAGTGGCCACATTTACTTAACTTCCAAATGGTGCAAATATGAAATCCCCATCATTTACCACTATGGATTTATAGCATTTTGTCACCAATTATGCAAATTAAGTATCAATTTGCATAATTGATATCTATCGATATTTATCTCTCTCTCAGTTACATATGCCATGTGTTTGAGAGTCCTATAATAGAATGCAGCTGATTTATAAACTGTCCTCATTAATTATGCAAATCAGATATTGATTTGCATAATTGGCATATGATTGTGTAAACCATCACTTAAGCTATATACACACCAAAAATTATGATGATCCGTCATCCCCTTCTTGCGTTATTCTCTTTCAAAGTTTGAGTCAAAATCAGCTCCTGTAGTTAAAAAAAAGCCGCTAGGGGGTCCAAATCTACAGGACGTATTTTCCTAACAAAGAGCTATCCACCACATAAAAATCATGACTATAGCATGTTCAGAAAACGAGATTTGAAAAGTGAAAGTTCCCCTGCAGTACCATAGAAAGTTGCTAGGGGGCCCAAAATCCAATCATAACCAGGTCTCCCACAGACCTACCCACCTACAAAATATGAAGACAATACATCCAGGCATTCTTGAGTTATCGTCCCATGGACTTTCATATTCCTGTACAATTCCTAGAATTCTTGCAATCTGCACACAATATAGTAGAAATTTGGCTCGCCCCTGAGGCGTCGCCAAAAACAAAAGGACATCAACATGCAATTAACAGTCCACAAGTATTTCATTCATTTCGTATAATATACATTCCCGGTAAACTGTTCTATGACGCTTAACACACAAGGTTTGTACTGAACAGTACAAGCTGCGTATTCGGACAGATTTATTTGATTCACTCACATCGAGATGTACCCCTACTCTTTTCAATATGTGTGGCGAGTTCTTTAACGTGCTAGAGATGTGCCTCTCTTCAACCACGGGACCTTTGTTTAACGTCCTATCCCAGGGACGTCTCTAGCCGAAGCTAGCTACTCATTTTCATTTCAGTCGAGTAAGGAAATTGATGTAAATTGCCTGTCCTGGGGGCATGATATGCCAGGGATTCGAACTCTGTACCTCCGGGTTCTAAGTCAACGACCTTAAGGCCACCGTGCCACCAGACCGGGCTAACGTGTGACGGACTGTTACGTCATTGTCGACAGTACTATGTCGGCCATAGGTCTGTTTGTTTTGCATAACCAGTAAACACATAACACGCCAGTTTTGCGATGAACAGTAGCTACAAGCTACTTAAGACTGGGTTGTATGGTTTGATTGATCCACTCACACCTGGACGAACCCCTAATCGTTCTGATATATCAACTTAAAGTATGGTGGGTTTTTTTTAATGTGCTAGAGGTGTAGCTATCGTGAAACAGGAGTGGACGTCCCTAACCGAAGCTAGGTACTTACTTTTACGTGAGTCGAGTGAGGAAATAGGTGATAAGTACCTTTCCCAAGGGTACAACACAGGAGTGACAGGACAGCACATGCACCTCAACCATAAGTCGTCTTAACATTTTATACATACCTACACTTATTACATCAACTAGAAACATACACACTGAATTACACATGCCACTACAAATTTATATGGTAACGTCCATGTTTAACGATCCAACATGGCGGACAATGCTTACGTATAATCACGTGAGCACAATCACCTTATATGGGCATGAGATAGCGACAACAATAAACAGTGACCACAAATTAAGATGACGGGCAACTCATAAGCAGTTTACATATATGATTTTTATTGTATCATTTCATACGGGAAGTTGCTGCTCTTGATGACGTTACATGACGTAGTGTATACGTCACGTACAGCTTTGTGTCAACAGGGGTCGTGACCTCAGCCGGTGATGACATCTGTAATCATGGGGGGGGGGAGAAAATAGTAGTGTGAGAGCTTATTGTACACCGCGGTAGAACACAAAATTTTTACCTACAGGTTAACGAATTTGTACACGGCCTGTATTCAATCAGTCGTGACAACATTTCGGAGACCATCTGTCACCTTCCTCAGGGCAAGGACATTATATCGTAACGGATTCTACTTCAAACTACAGCTAGCTGTCGTTGCATGCCGCAATTTTGTACAGAAATGTATATCAGAGGGGATACAAATCAGTCATGTTTTGTACCGCATTCTTCCCACTGCAGCAGCGACACCTAGCTGCAGTGCAAAGTAGAATCAATCCGTATTGCACTGAGGAAGGTTGTTGCGTCACGTTCTGTGCTTTGTCACATACTGTGCCCAGGCACGGTTTGTGACAACTCCCGCGTGTCACAAACCGTGCCTGGAACAAAAGCACGTTTTGTGACACGCGGGCACCGTCACGAATCGTGCCCAATCGAGCACAGTTCGTGACACACAGGGGGTCTTATATGACCCATACTGTGCTTTGGGCGGAGCTTAGTGTTTTGAGGGGGAGGAGTCTGCCCAACGTGTTTTTTTTTCCTACAGCCCGCCATCTTTTTTTTTTCGGGGCCCTGGGATGAGAAAGAATTAGCGTAATTCTCGCTCATTAAATACATTTTTTTGGTTTATTTCGGTTTTTGACAGACAAGGACGACGTGGCACTGCACTCAAGTTTTTATAACTTATATCAACAGTGCCACGTACAGATAACAACATACCCATTTTGATTTTTATACACCTGGGCGAAGTGAGGAAAGTCGTGTAAAGTGCCTTTCCCAAGGGCACAAGATCGGTGGCGTCAGGGGAATTCGAACTCGGGACCTCTTGGTTCTGAGTCGAACACCCTAGTGTTACGCCACACGACCCCACATAAATACATTTCACGCTTATCTTGGATGATTTGTACTTAAAGTTGATGTGGCACAAACAGACGGGCGTATTAGCACGAATTTCGACAACAAAAATCCGTCCCTAACCGTGCACGTGCCATTCACGACTGTGTCCAGGCACGGTTTGTGACAGTGCCTGAGTGTCACAAACCGTGCCTGGGGCAAAAGCACAGTTTGTGACACTCGGGCACAGTCACAAACCGTGCCTGGACAGTGCCCGTGGCTACAACTTCCCGTAGCATTGATTTAGATCGGGCGAGCTGACTGCGTCGGGACGTCGAAGTAACCGGCAAGTGGTCCGATCCTAGTCTAGATCTGGTTTCCCAGGGTAGAACATATTTAGTCTTACAAATTGTTTTTAGCATCTGTTATAGACACTGTCTTTCAATTCTAAGTCTAAGTTATTCAATTATTTCACAGAGCGAGAATTACGCGGTTCCTCCTTATCTCAGCGCCCCGAAAAAAACAAAGATGACGGGGGGTGGGGTGGGGGGACAAAAACACGCCGCCTTATATGGAAACGCGGGCATGAATAGTTACATCACTGCCCAGTCAGTCACAGTGATTGACAGCGCTTCCGTGCACAGTTTGTGACGGTCGGGCTGTGTCACGTTCTGTGACTGAGAAAAGCACAGAACGTGACGGGCACGGTTTGTGACGCTGCAAGGTGACAGGCGTTCACCGAAACATTGTCAGGTGATTATTACAAAGAACTACGTATTGATATTCGATTTCACAGTACGGTGGATTCGATACTCATTCTTCGAACTTCCACGTTCTTGTGTGTTTATCTTGGACGTAAGAAATCCTGAATTGAAGGGGTTTAACAGTTCACCGGCGAAAAGACGCCTTACCTCCATTCGGCCGAAGGGCGAAGGTCTGGGGATGCCAGTACACGTCGTGGGTTTGGACAACAGTCACCCTGCAGGAAACAACGTACATTTGTTGAAAAAAAAAAAGATAACAACACTCAGTAACAACTGCACGTGCTATTGAGATGCTAATTTTTGGCTACAATAATTATTTGTGCGTGTGAAGACCTTGTGCTGGCGTAGACAGTTTGGGGTCGTGTGCAGGGTTTCGGCCCATAACCCAGCGGTCGCGGGTTCGAATCCCCTGACGTCACCTGTGTTGTGCCCTTAGGAAAGGCACTATACACGACTATGCTCACTCCACCCAGATATCTAAACAATTCGTATATTGTTCTCTATACGAGGCACTGTTAAAATAAGCGAAGTAAAAGTCAGTTTACCGGGCTCCAGTTTCACGCTAGTTGATTTAATGAATACATTATGCTGATTGGTCTACATGAATACTAGTACCCATACTGATTGGTCTACGCGATTACCTCACGCTGATTGGTCCACAAGATTACCTGATGCTGATTGGTCTTAACCAATACCTCATACTAATTGGTCTACATGGATACCTCGTGACTATACCGTGGTGTAGATGAACCATGCTGGTTGGGTAAGGAGGATACCTGATGCTGATTGGTCTATATGAATAAATACCTCGTGCCGATTGGCCTACATGAAAGCTAGCACCTCAAGCTAATTGGTCAACGCGATTACCTCATGCTGATTGGTCAACATGGAAACTAGTACCTCACGCTGATTGGTCTACGTGAATACCTCATGTCGATTGGTCCATGTGAATGCATACTTCATTCCGACTGGTCTACATGAATACTAATACCTCATGTTGATTGGTCCGAAGGCATTTGCCGGCGGCACGTAGGTGACAGTGACGGAGTTCTTGTCCGTGTTGTCGCTGTGGGTGACTGTGTCCGCGTTGGTGTCACATTGGAAAAGATGCGTGCCAGCCGGGGGGTTCTGAGAGAAATAGAAGGGAAAAAGTAGCAGTGGTCAGTATTATGAACCCACTAAGACATATGTAAGACCATTATTCGGTATTGTAACCCCCCTTCATGAAAGTGCTTTAGTCCAAGACAGCCTCATTCTGAGAAAAACCCATGCTGTCATTCAAGGAGTAGGAATCCTTGGGGTCAGGAATAAAATGTATGCTCCACAATCTCTGTCTTGGCCCCCTGTATCTGTCTCCAATAACCTCAATATCGGTCCGCAACACCCAGTCGAGTTTGGGACCGCGTCCTTGCGCTTCGTCACATCATGTCGGACTTACCTACTGGCTTTGAACATACACGAGACATCAAAACCAGAAGTTTCTCTGACGCACACACACACAAACACACACACACACACACACACACACACACACACACACACACACACACAGACAATTACTCAAACACATACACAGGCACACACATACACACACACACAAATACAAACATACATACACATAAACACACACGCACCACACACACACACACACACACACACATGTGCACACATATACACGCACCACACACACACAAACACACACAACACACACACACACACACACAAATGATACCTAAAACATAACCTTCTTAACAAACAGGCACACCGAAAACAATACCACAGAAGAAGTGGTAGCAGTAAGGAAACAAACGGACCAGGAAAGTTCCCACAGAAGCCTTGATCTGGAACCCACGGAATGGGCGGTCCCCACTCAGGGTAACTGAAAATAAACATTTATACAAGTTAGACTTAAAACTCATCTATGCTGGCATGACCCATGTTAAAGGCTAAATGAACAACGTTAATCCGTTTGATTTCATTTTCAATTTTCTGATTCACCTGGACATATTAACGTTTACTTTAAGCCCCCGTCACAAATAAGAAATTCAGCTCGGCCGAACGTGTTGGCGTGCTTCAAATGTGAATTTTCGGCCTAATCATGGCCGACGTCCTGTCGATTACGCGGACTTCGGGAGATTTTTAGAAATAAAAGTTAATCCAAATATTGGCATTTTACCAGGTTAGTCGATACTGACTTCGTCCATGTTCAAGACATGGTACCATCTCATGGGGGATTTTTAGTTATTAGTGTTCAACGGACGTCGCCCGAGATTTCCATTGGAAAATACGGTCGACGCTCGGGCAATTTTGAAATTCGGCGAGCTTCGGGCGATCTCCAAAGTCGGCCGACGCTCGCAGGAATTGTGACACCGGCTTTAGGACACGGTCATCAGGACTAGCCAAAACTTTCAAGCAAGGAACCAACCAGAGAGGAAGAAACGGGAGCAGCTAGGCAACAGATACAGAAACAGAACAGAAAAATGGGAGGATAACATCAGAAAATGGGCAGGCATGACAGTTAGGATCAGTTAACATCAAAAAGAAAACGAGAATGATGGAGAAAACTGGTTGTCAGAGTAAGGGATAGATGAGAGGAGAATATACAGAAGAAGAACTTTATTGCATGACAGTTGTATAAGGTATAACAGATTCATGCAACAGAACGTCTTGGAGACAACAATGCTACACGGCAGTCAGGACTTTCGAGGCGAGGCGTGTTGCCCACGCTAAGGACAAGAGAGCTACTAGAAAGGCTAAGCAGGCTGTCAGGACAGTATGCAGGCGCTAGGGAGCGTGGTGGGAGGGAACCTCATTCGCCGCAACGACGGGAGAACTAAGATGGCAGCATCTACAAAACAGGGGTATAGAATAAAATTTAACATCCTAATTACTAATAAAATAAGGGCTAGCTAGATGTAATATTACAATCGAGTGGGGCTTATCATGAGTTTCGTTTTTTTTTCTACTGACAAGGCAGTCTTTTATATATTTGCCTATTTTTGCATTGTGGGAGTTGCTACATCTAGTGGTGCGTACCTAAACCCGAGTTTAGGTTTAGGTTCGGACTCGAGTCCAGAGGTTTAGGTTCAGGTTCGGACTTGAAAGTCTAGACTTGAACCAATGGAATATGTGTGCTATGAATATTTGTTTTCCTGTTTCATGTAAAATTGCATATTGGCATATATTCAATTACATGCAATTTGAAAACTATGATATGCGGAAGTATATACAGTCAGTAATTAATGCAAAAGTTCAGTTATAAACACAAAACAGCAATGTTTTCATATTCCAGTGCAAATTTCACGATGTAAGGAAGCTTTAAGATGCAAAAAGGTGTGAAAAAGTGAGAGATTTTTTTTTCAAGCCCGCACTTGTTTCCAGATGTTTAGGTTTTTTTAGACTTGAACCCAAAGGTTAGGAACAGGTCCGGAACAGGTCCGGGGTTTAGGTACGCACCACTAGCTACATCTAAAGATATATTAAAATCAGTCACATGAGACGAACATACGTTGCATCGGATGCGCTGGGGTGTAGGCTCCCCCGGTCAGGACGAACGGCATGGTGCCGTGCTGCGCGTGCGCAGGGACATGGTTCGGGTTTCCATCCTGGCAGGACTCGATAGGTGCCCCGGTGAGCTTGGCCTGGGAACTCGCCACGAGTGACAGGAGAAGAAACGCCAACATGCTGACAGGACTTAGGTTGTGGGTGTTCGCTGTGGGGCGAGAGATGGAAAAAATTAGAAAGCTGTCAGGTTTTTGTTTGTATTTTTTTTAATCGCTTAAAGCCACAACAAACAAATTTTATAGATGACACCTTCTGCAGACTCCAAATTTAGTGCAAGCGGCCTTAAAAAAAAAGGTAGGCAAAAGAAAACAAAACACCTAGCGTTACATTTTCAAACTTGAATACTATGAGCCAAACTTAATACAATAAATCATGTAGGAAGAATCGAAGCGATGAAACATGGTATCACAACCAACATTCATTCCTGTATTTAATACACAGTAAGTAACACTGGTGTCAACATTAAAATCATTAAAGGTTTGTATAATACATCAACAATAGAGAAAGGACTTGTAGGTCTAGAAAAGAGAGGAGACTAAGAATATCGTAAAGCTTTACAGGAAAACAAAGTAAAGAATCGAAGCAAGTCTGGTACTCACATTGAGCTGCGAATGGTGCAGGTGTTGCTCCAACGAAGTCGAGGTAGTTTTCCCCTTGCGTATGTTACGTAATATCATATATAGAGCCGAATGTGTGCGTAGAGGGGAGGCCGTATATCCGGCAACCTTGGACTCTCCGGACGGGTGGAAAGTGGTAAGTGGTTTTGAGATAGTGTGTACAATTATAGAAAATCGTTGGTCTTCATATTTGTACACTCGTCAATATATGTAGCTATAGAGTCAAACCTGGATCCGGCAACCACTCAAGGGACGGAGGAAAAACGGTTGCGGAGAACAGGCGGTTGCTCAGGACAGAGTGGAGTTAACTAATAAAAAAATGGACGGGGCTTGTGACTGGAGGTGGTTGTCTGACAAGAATCGACTGTATATATTGATTTATATATATATATTACCTAATAGAAAATAATAGATAGTGTGTAATATATGTCTAGTGATATGTCATACATATATGCTTTTAAGGTAGCGACAACAGCAAACAGTGACATCAAAATACTCAATTCATTAATAGATTGCACAGAGTACTTTTAATGAGTCGTTTCACACGGACACTGCCTACGATGTTGTTACTAATATGGATGGCGTAGTGTAACGTGACGTGCAGCAGGGTCATGACCTCAGCCGGTGATGACGTCTGTAAACATGGAGAAAGTGGGGGGAGAGAAAAATAGCATGAGAGCTTTCCTATGTTGGTGGTTAACATAATTAAGTACACCAGATTCCAACGCTTCAGAGAAGCTTTACGCAAGGGTTTATCTACAGAGTTACTTGCGCACATTATACATCTATGATCACCTGCCGACGTTTTCATGACCGTCTGATCGGTCACCTCCCTCAGGGCCATACTAACTGGTTCTACTTCGCACTGTCGCTAGGTGTCGCTGTTGTAGTGTCAAGAATGCGGTTCTAAACGAGCACGTCGCCGGAACGTAAGCAAGACCTTGCGTCTAAGGTCGTGTTCGCGTATTTAAGATTGATATCTCGCAAATTGGTTCAGTTAGTTGCGTCCAAAGACATATCTTATGCAACGGCTGTTACTCCGATGCAACGTTGACCAAAGAGAACAAAAGAGATTCAGCAGTTATAACAGGCTTAAATAGCAGGCTAATTGCCGCATATGCATTACATTCCGATGACGTGCTTTCTAAACGTGACTGAGTTTGTCCAGGAGGATGTGAGGGGGATACAGGTCAGTACGTTTGCAACCTCATTCTTCCCATTGCAGCAGCGACAGGTATCTGCAATTGTGACGACGATTTTTTTCTACAATATGGAGTTATTCCCATTCAGCATTCTCCGTTGTTCTCATATGATACTCATTTTTTCTGTGATCTTCCACGTTCTTGCGTTTAAATCTGACATCAAGGTTGTTTTAAGAGTTTTTGAATGTTTAACGGGACAAAAAAAATCTCCAAGCAGTTCTATCGGTGGCAAGGCAGTATCAAAAGGCTTTGGTGGCTTTTATACTCGTTGACCCTTGCTTTTGATACTGCCTAGCCTTAGGCTATGTTCATTTGATTATATGGATGACATCCGCACGCGCATCAATCGTCGTCCGTTTCAAAAATAGATAATAAGTTTTCGGCTATACTGTAAATCGTACAAAGCAGAAAATACATGATGTGAATTACTAATGTCGTAGAAAGCCGAGGTCAATTCCAAGATCCAAGAAAAGATTTTGAACGAACAAGAATAAAGAATCTACATTTCGGTCTACCATACTCGATGTGTTTTCTTTTATTTATGCTTCCTGACCACGTATATTTCATAATGAAGGAAACCTTTTTTGCCAAACTTTTTTATGCACACGCTCGCTTCAGTTTTGGGGTCCCCAGAGGATGTCCTCCATATAATCAAACCACCGATAGATCCGCTTGGAGATTTTCAAAGAATGCCTTACCTCCGTTCTGCTGCAGCATGAAGGTCGAGGGATTCCAGTAGAGATCGTGATTCACAACGACAGTCACCCTGTCGAAAACAACATGTATTTTTTCATAAATATTCAAACCTCACACGCAACATAAAGAGTTTGCTCTGGGGAGCTTTGGAGACGACCTCTGTCTCTTCATCAATCCGGTATTACAGTCAGATCTCGTCTCGGAGTTCTCTTGTCACGTGACTTGATGTTGATCATCGCGTGACAAGAGAAAAAGATGTATTTTGTCGAAGACAGATGAAAAAACTCAGTGTAACAACTGCACGTACTACGGAGACGCTAAATCTGGTTAGAAGAATGATTTGTGCATATGAAGACCTTCTGCTGATTGGTCTACACGATTATTAGTTCCTCGTGCTGATTGGTCCACACGATTACCTCATGCTGATTGGTCTAGTGTTTGGTTGTACTGATTGGTCTAGATAAATACTAGTACCTCATGCTGATTTGTCGAAAAGGATACCCACACTGGTCAGTCTACATGAATACCTCATAGTGATTGTTTTTTAAGAATTAATACCTCGTGGTGCTGATTGGTCTATAAAACTGAATGCCTCATGCTGATTGGTGTATACGTATGTGTACCTCATGCTGATTGGTCTATAAGAATGTGTAACCTATGCTGATTGGTCTATGAGAATGTTCACCTGATGCTGATGCTGAGGCGTTCTGGTCTATAAGATTTGGTACCTCGCGCTGATTGGTCTAAAAGAATGGGTACCTCATGGCGATAGATCCCACGGCGCTTGCCGGTGGCGTGTACTCCACAGTAACGGAGGTCTTGTCGATGTTATTAGTGTGGGTGATCGCGTCCGCGCCCGAGTCACAGGCCATGGTTTGCGAGCCCCCCGAGGCCTGGGAGAACCAACGGGGGAAGTAGGAATGTCAGAAAGAAATCCGACCACTTTCGGGACAGTAGTCCCTTTAGTGCGATTATTAATATTAGTTATTCAGATGAATAATATACAAAGACAACTCAAACTCTATAACTGGATAAAATTCAGTAGGGCCCTGTCACACTTGTGCGTATATTCAAGTGCGCATGCGTTGCGCATTAACATTTCTTAGGTTTAAGAAACTTTGCGGGTAAGAAGTTGTTTTCTGAGTGGACCCATCGTTGAGCAGTGTAGTCATCAAAAAAAAAGGAAATGACTTCTTCTGCTGCAAACTTAACCTAAACGAAAGCATGTTACTACGCAACTCATGCGGGCTTGTCTATACGCACAAGTGTGACAGGGGCTTAACGGAGGTTATATAATGAATAACTGGAGAAGTAAGGAAACGCACATGGAAATGGCCCTCGGAAGCCTTGATCAAGAACCCGCGGAAAGGGCGGTCACCGGTGATGGTAACTGGAGAAAAGTTGGACGGATATAAAAATAAAAATTAATTTTTATTGGTACGATCCATATCAAAAGCTACCTTTCTTAATCTAACAAAAGTAAAGTAGCTGAGCAACACATTCATTTTCTTTCACCAGAATATTCAATTAAGTCAAAAGACGGAGCAAGTTTTCAATCATGTGTATGTGCACATATGTGTATTTGGCTGCCGTTGCATCGGTCAAAAAAAACTTGAGAAACCTCGTTTCTTTGCGCGTGTGTGAATGTGTGTGTGCGCGCGCGCGTGTGCATGTGTGTGTGTGTGTGTGTGTGTGTGTGTGTGTGTGTGTGTGTGTGTGTGTGTGTGTGTGTGCGTGCAAGCGTGTTTGTGTATGTGCATGTGTGTATGTATGTGTGTGTGTGAATGAGTGTGCGTGTGTTTGTGTGTGCGTGCGTGCGTGTGTGTATGTGTTCTAAAACAAACAAACAAACATACGTTGTATGGGCTGCCCAGGAGTGTAAGCTCCCCCAGTCAGAGTGAATGGCATGGTGCCACCGGTGGCGGGCACGGGGTGGTGGTTCGGGACCCCCTCGCGGCACGCCTGGTGAGGGGCGCCGTTGAAATGGGCCAGGGAGCCCGCTACCAGCGACAGGAGAACCAACGACAACATTCTGACAGGGCTTATGGGTTTGCTGTGGGATAAGAGATTGGGAAAAATATTCATATTATATTTGTAATCATCTGAGTAATGAGTCTGCTGCAGTGCCTTTTGTCAGAAATATTCATATCATTCATATTCATATGAAATACAGCCAGCATGTACCCATCTGAGTAATGAGGAAGTTTGGTCACTATTAGATTTCATTTGCCCGTGCAGTTCCAACGGGAAATGTCAAATGATAACGTTACCCTCCTCGAGGACTGACTCTCTAAAGAATAGACCGTTCCTGTCGAACTCCGCATGGAACATACAGACCCCCCCCCCCCTGTTCTAAGAACACCTCCGTCAAAAATAGCGCTAGTAGAACAGAGATGGCACGTGTAAAGCAGGGTACGTATACATGTAAGGCAAACTACTCTCCCCTCTTTTGACAAATTTCTACTACTGTTTCAAAAAACGCAATGAGTCTGGAAGAGACTACTAGGTAATTCGTAGGTTGTTTGTGAAAGGAGTCGTAAAGGGTAACAAAGCAAAGCAACGAAGTTAACTAGTACTCACATTGAGCTGCGAACGGTACAGGTTACAGTGTTACAAAGCTGATTTAGTGATCCCCTCGCGTTTCTTGGAACATATATATGCAGAGAGAAAAAGGGTGGGTAAAGGCGTGGATATCCGGCAACCTTGGGTATAGCGGATAGGGGCGGCGTTTTACGATAGTATACACTGAGACCGGTTTAAAAATAGTATGTATGTTTGTTGAAAATCGGATGATTTCAAGTGATGTTTATACAAAATGTGGGTATGCATATCAAATGTCCTCAATGATAACTATGAAGGTCATGTGTTTTATGTATTAGGTGTGATTACTTTCCTGCATATTGGAAGTTGCCTCACGATTGAATAGATTCTTAGTTAGCCGTTGCATTAGAAAGTCTATCGGGATACGATATTTTTTACGTCGTTTTTGGACAGACAATGATGACGTGGTACAGTTTTTCATAACTTATTTCAACATCCCCATCATACCCATTTCTACACCCGGGTGGAGTGAGGAAAGTCGTGTAAAGTGCCTTTACCAAGAGCACAACATCGGTAGCGTCATGGGATTCGAACCCGGGGCCGCTGGGTTCTGGGCCGTACACCCTGCCGTTACGCCACACGACACCATAAATATACGATATTTGAATACCATCTTCTGAGTGTAACGTATTCCCAAAATTCTGTGTAATTCTCAATGCACTTAACCTATTTGACTATGTTTGGATGCCAGGCGGTTGCCAAGGCTTTCACGGGTCGGCTTCTCGGCTCTGGGGCAACGTGCTCCCGAAGAAACCTTACCGCAGCCTCCCTCAGTCATTCCTCGGGGTCTAGTTCGAGGAGGACTGTTGTACAATTACCTTGGGGGCATGTTGCCCCTACAGCCGAAGAGCTGGCATATGTCGGCGCTGGCAACAGTCTGACATCCAGGCTAAAACTGACCATGACTTTGTGTGAGACGAACTTTGGATGCTAGCGGTGGGGTGTTGAAACCTTGGTAGACAGTTGGCCTTGCCAATCGCACGGAAGCACATTTTCAGACAAACGGTGGTGTGATTGTGACCTTTAGTGGGAGGGGCCTGTAAATGAAATATCCAATCGTATACATATAGTTTCATTAGGCTGGTAAACCAATTGAACATAGTTCCGTCGTTACACAACTCTGTTTCATTCTTCTGCAGACGTTTAAACGATCTGTCTGTCGTTTTCATGATGCAATAGACCGTCCATTGATTGGAACCTCAAGAAAAACTCAGTAAAACTCAGGAGAAATATACCTTCAAAGCACACCAATGTTTTAAACCTCAAACATGAAAGCCGAATTCAATCAAACGGCTTTTCTGACTATAAAGAAAGTTGGTCGTAACCTTGTTCCAAGTCAACGACCGTTATGCCAAACTGTGTAGTAGTTCGTCAAGGATCTTTATCCTTTTCTGCGAGTTCCATACAGCTAGGTCGGAAGGAAAAATGCTTACGTGTGTTAATATTTGTTTCTAAAATTACACAGGTAGATATGATCACGCGTTCGGCCTTGATAGTATAGTTATCTCCATGCAAAAATACTTTTTCATGGAGATATTGTTTTGCGTGCGTTTTCGTGTGTGTTATTCTGTGTGTATGTTTGTGTCATCGGACGCTTAAAATCAGCATAACCTTGTTCCAAGTCAACGACCGTTATGCCAAGCTGTGTAGTATTTTCGTCAAGGATCTTTATCTTTTTCTGCGAGTTCGGTCGGAAAGAAAACTGCTTACGTGAGCTAATATTTGTTTCTAAAATTACGCAGGCAAATATGATCACGCATTCGTCCTTGATAGGGTAGTTATTGTATGTGCCACATTTGGAGTTTGCTTGGTCAGGTTATGAGTCATACAGCAAATATATGTGAAGGTACCTTTTTGAGGCGGGGGGGGGGGGCTGTCGGTTATCATCCACCGTGTCTAGGTGTTCGGTATTGGAAGGCGGAGTCCATTCCTCTCCTAGAACCTTGTACCTCCCCAACTGAAGTCAGGTACCCAATTCTACACCTGCCACTTTTACCCTTCCTGCCTAATGAACTGATCCCCTGACTTTCACTGTCATGTTTTATACAATCTTACTAAGTGGTTATTTCCTGATATTTTCGGCAGTGAAGCTCCATATCAGGTAGATACGTTTACCTGGTTTTTACTTCATCTCCGAAACATATAATACCTCAGAGCCTCAGTACGAGACCTACCGTGGACCCAATGTCTGGAACAGTATTTACCACCGAACACATACGTGTACGTATACACGGCCCCAAGTACAAACTTAGATTTGGGCACCGCCCTATGCACCATTTGATGCAGTAAGGACTTAAACTAACTGTTCCGGTGTTATTTTGCAACGCCGTATTAAACCAGCAACAAACTATTTGGAAATGCATCACCTCAATACAAGGATTGCTTTGACGTAGCGTTTTAAAGTGTAGGATATGGATGCACTAAAATGCTGTTGCAATATTCTTCAGAAGTGCTATGAGACGCTGCTCTACTTAGCATATCACACATTGAACACACATTGAGACACCTCTGTACATAGCTAGCTCCATATAGCGTTTAATAAGGCAAACACACATCACAAATCGTTAATGTGCACACTATGGCCTGAATAAGCCTGTGATCGATGTTCATATTGCTCCTTTGCTTACGCAGTTTTGTCTCCTGTGAGAACAGTGACATCAGGCCTCAACCAGTGATGATGTCTGGAAACATGGGGGGGGGGGTGAGAAAACATCATGAGAAGAATGGTACATACTTCTGAAACAGTATGGAAATTAAACACACTCCAATGCCAGTGGACTAGCCCCCTGCTGCAGTGATTGTACCACAGTGTGGCCCAGGGCTAGCTATGAAACGGGGATGGGCACCGCCCTATGCACGTTATGGTGTGGGAGGACTTTAACAACATGCTTTATGCATGAGGTAACGGTATTTTGTTTTACATACGACAGGGCGTTGTTTTATCAAATACTCATGCTAGGGTCTTGCACGCTCTTGCGTTTATTACTGAGACAAAGCATCCTTAATCTAAAGAATGTGTAACAGTTTTATGTTGAAAAAGATGCCTTACCTCCATTCTCCTGGAGAAAGAAGAATTTAGGACGCCAATAAACGTCGTAGCTTTGGACAACAGTCACCCTGCAGAAACAACATGCATTTGTTGAAAATGAATTTAAAAAAGAATCAATTGCACGTGCTAATGAGATACTGATTCTGGTAACAAGTCTGATTTTTGCACCATGTCCAATTATTTCATACATACTCATTGGCATGGACGAATGCCTATATTGATTGGTCTACATGGATACTAGTACCTCATGCTAACTGTTCCACATGTTGGTTCGTCTTAATCAATACCTCGTGCTGGTTGGTCTAACGTCATGATTCTTCACGCTGATTGATATACATGAATACCTCATGGCATTGTGATTGCTCTGGGTTGATTAAATACTCCATGCTGATTAGTCCACACGAATACTCCGTGGCATGCTGATTGGTCTACATAGATTTATACCTCAAGCTTATTGGTAAGCACCTCACGCTGATTGGTCTACGTGCTTACCTCATGCTGGTTGGCCCACACAATTACCTGAAGCTGATTGGTCTCAATCAATACCTCATGCAGATTGGTCTACATGGATACTAGCACCTGAACGCTGATTGGTCTACGTGCTTACCTCATGTTGATTGGTCCAAAGGCATTTGTTGGCGGCACGTATGTGAAAGTGACGGAGGTCTTGTCGGTGCTGTCACTGTGGGTGATGGTGTCCGCGTAGTTGTCACATTGGAAGAGTTGCGTTCCGGCCGGGGCGTTCTAGACAGGAGAAAAAATTTCTGTTTGTTTGTTTGTTTGTTTGTTTGTTTGTTTGTTTATTTCATCAGAGGGAATACGTATCGCCTAAAAGGAGTTTTTTTTAATATACCCGTTGGGAAAACCCCAACGAAAGTCATTTACATTAACTCAAAGTTACAAAAAAGGTAACAAAAAAGTTATGCAGATTACTGATTGATATAAAACCAAAATAACAAACAAATGTGCTGCACATGAACTCATATTCATGATACGTTGATGAAGGTTAGACATCCAGGTGCTAAGATACGGCAAAAATAGTTTCTCAAGCAACTGGATGAAATTTTGAAACAGTCAGACGTTTCAGACAGTTTCGGAGGCTGTCTTAAACGTCTGACTGTTTTAAAATGTTATCCAGTTGCTTGGGTAACTATTTTTAGCGTATCATGCTCATGATACAGCATATGGAAACAACTGCAGAAAAACAGACACCCCAAAAACAACACTATCAGAAGTAGAAGCAGCGTTATGTGAGCAATAAGGAAACGAACGGACCAGGAAAGCGCCCTCGGAAGTCTTGATCTGGAACCCACGGAACGGGCGGTCCCCGCTGAGGGTAACTGAAAATAAACATTACAGGATGATTATACCTACACTCAAGGACACGTAACAAGTCCTAAACTGTGGACACGGAAGCCGTTAAGGTGGCTATGGCAATAAAGATAATAACATATAAGACGAATATAGGGGGGGGGGGTCCTCGCACGATTAGCTGACGACTACTATTTTTACCGGGTCCCCCGTTGAATTTAAATCCGAATTAAATTGATACGGGGTCCCGGCCGAGCCCCAAAATAGCCCGGTAGCCCCAGGGTGCCCCACGGGGCCACGTAGGGGTCACGCCCGATAGAGCAAAACAAAAAGCCCGTCAACTACCAAACGGGGGCGCCCCTTTTCTCCATGAAAAATGGAGATATTGTTTTGGGTGTGTCTGTCTGTTTGTGTTTCCGCACCACTCCAGTCAGCATAACTCAAGAGCCTCTTGATGGATCACAATGATATTTGGTATCTGGGCGGGTGTTGTGAAGCCGAAATTGAAGGTCGATTTTGGGCCCCCTGGTATGTGACCTTGGTACTGCAGCAGAACTTCACTTTTTGTATCTTTTGACCTGGACATGCTGTGGTCTTACGACTTTAAGGGTCTGAAGCATTGCAACTTTAAGGGTCTGAACTGAACATACGTTGCATGGGCTGTCCGGGACTGTATGCTCCCCCGGTCAGGGCGTACGGCATGTCGGTGAACTGCACTTGCCCGGGGTAGTGGCTCGGGGCTCCGCTGCTGCAGGCCTGCCGAGGGGCGCCGCTGTGGAACGCCTGGGAACCGACTACCAGGGACAGGAGAACTAGCGCCAACATGCTGACAGGGCTGTGGGACACAAGATTGAGAGAAAATGATACTTTCCAAGTAGAGGAGAGGGTCCGGCTGGTTTTTGACATGTTTTAGGCGTCTTTGTCGGGCTTTCTACTTTGTCATGGTTTTTTTTTTCGCGGGTTAGAGAGACAAAAAAAACATGACAAAGTAGAAAGCCCGACAAAAACGCATAAAAACATGTCAAAAATCCGCCTCTGCTCTGCTTGGAGAGTAAGAAAATGAGACGTTGCAGAAGACGGGTACATTCTGTGAACTGGACTGACGGAGTCCACCGAAAATTTGGGCAAGTCTCAATTAGTTCAGTGTCGGATATGATAAGTTTTTTCATAACGAGATATCGACATGTTGAAGACAGCAAGTTAAGTACAGTTTTAGGACAGTCTTAGTACAAACTTTAGCTGCCTTGTGACCGAAGAGGTTGCCGTAGATATTTTATGAAGCTTCAGTTCTATCATAACTGTGACAAACAAATGTGGCGACTTCGGTTTTAAAGTGGATCATTTCTTATATATAGGAAGATAGTGGGTAGAAAAAAAACTACAAAAACTTGGGATGAGTCGGTCACGTCATTTGCCAACAGATTCAGACGGCTAATGCTAATTAATTCTGTGCAACTTTTTTCCTTATTTTCCCAATTTCTGCTACTTATTGAGCAACACATAGCGTCTGGTGGAAACTCCTTAAACGAGTAGATTGTGCATGTGTGAAAGGAGACTTACTGGGAAACTATTAAAGCAAAGAATGAAGCTAGTCTGGTACTCACATTGAGGTGCGAACGGTACAGGTGTTGCCGCAGCGAAGTCGAGTTAGTTTTCCCCTTGTGTATGTTGAAATATATAGAGCGGAATGTGTGCTAAAAGGAAGGAATATCCGGCAACCTTATCTATTGGCATAGTTCATGATGATATGGTCATTGTATGGTCTTTTCAGACATTCAAAAGTACGCAAAACATGAAAAAGACTCTAATACAGCTTCCCTCAACCTTGACCGTCTTTAAAAAATGTTGGCCATAAATTTGATCGAAGAGCATGACCGTAATGCATATGCCAAGCTGTGTAGTGCCAATAGTTCCCTTGAGGACGCTAGCACTATTTCTTTATCTATATTCTGACGTGGGATACGCACAGCTGGATAGGAAAGAAACATGCAATTGCTCGCGTATGTCCATATTTATTTCTAAAAATACACAGGCAAATAGACAATCGTATAATCATGCGAGGGTTTTTGCATGACACGTTTGTCCTTGGGGTTTGATTGTCCAGCAGGGTATGAATGAGTAAGATATCGCAGCTCAGGAAGTCGCCAAGGCAGGTCAGGACTATATAAGTTTTCTTTTAATAACTTTCTTCTCTTTTCTTTGTGTTGACAAGAACAAGCTTGGAGATTAACAAAACTGTGTCAAGGCCTCTTGAACGGGTCATAATTAAAATTCTTACGAAGGCCCACAACTACAACTACCGTCGTAACGCAAACCATTTCCCATGTTGTCGTTGTGGGCCTTCGTACTTTCTTAGACTCAAACGTGGGTGTCTTTGTTGGTTAGAACACATTCGCCCTTCAGAGGAATGTGTTATGCCTCTGCACGTTAAAGAACCCAACACACTTATCAATACGAATTGGGGTCTGCTTGGCACAAAAACGTGTGGCAAAACCACAGATTTTGCCACCGAAGCAGTATTGCACTATAACCAAACATATGTACTTTCGCCAAAGATATGTTTTGTAGCATTTGGATTATGTACTAAGTTTGTATGTATATATGTGGTTTAGCAGGGCAACTCAAGAAGCTGGATTGTCATGAAACTGGGTTTGCAATTAAGTAATGTCCTATGGAGGACATGATAAGATTTTGGCCCCCTAGCGCCTTTGCTTGAGACTGCAGCAGAACTTCAGGTTTTAATTTCTCGAGTTCCATGCAAGCTACGGCCCTTCTTCTTGGGTGGCAGAAAGCTGAAGTTATATTGTAATTTTGGGCCCTCTAGTAACTTTCTTTGGCACTGCGGGGGGCGTTTGATTAAAAAAGAACCATGCTTCACCTCAATGAGACAATGGTTAGCAAAAGTTGTGAAAGCACGAAACTTGGTAGTGCATTATTCGTAAGAAACAATAGGTGGCGCTTCTGAACAATACATACAACAATGCATAGAATACACAGCAAACCATCTCAGCATATCGCTCCACATGTTTAATAATAATAACGTTTGGACAAAATACACATCTGAACAAAAGTGCGACAACAAACACACATTGCACGAATGTGCCGTCTATAGCCCAAAGAAGGCCATGGTCGTTGTACTTTGGTTGGTATTGCTTTTGTGCTATCTCCAACACATACAACTAATGTAATCATTGGAATGATATCATATATAACCCCTCCTTATACAGGCTAGGGGCCTCTACCATAACACCTTATGGTATATACATGTTTACGCTTAGGCTTAACATATTAAGTACATGGGATAAGAAGTGCATAAATTATATGTTTTGTATACATATTGCACCTGTAAGTTATAATGTACATATCACCCACTACACGTCGCCCTGACACAAGCTTTAGAAACGAGCTTTGGGCAACACCACCTTAATGTTTTAGTTCTGATGTGAAACATACAATGTGTAAATGACATATTAACATGTCTAAGGGGTGGTCTGTACCTTGGTACACAGAGTTTCAGGGAGAGGATATATATATAAGATACTCAGATACAGGTTTTCATCTCTTCTTGCACTGTTGCCTAATTTATACTCCAAAATGTCCTGGAACCAAGGAAATTAATTGGTATGGCCTTACAATAGCATATAAGAACAAGTAACTTGCTTATGCAGCAAGGCACTAGCTAGTCTTTAAGCTTTTCCGGGGGGGGGGGGGGGGGGGGCTAGAAAGGTCTGGAATGAAAATTCAAGACATCCACATCACTACAATGTTAAATATACATGTATTTCCCATTAATATAATATAATCTTATTTAAGCTTAGATTTATTTTTAAAGGCCTCTTTGGGAAGGGGGCTATCATTTAATACACCGGGAGGGGGTTTAGTCACACCTCTTACCAAGATTATTAGTGAATCTTCCCCAATACTTGTACTAGAATGTTAGCATAAATTACATGTTGATTACATAGCATAGAATAACACTTATTGCTTTTACTATTGTGAGTACTTACACAGTTACAGTTATTATCACAGTGCTTGCATATTTTTTCACTTCATGTGTACAAACACAATACACCAAATCTTCAAGCACATGTGTGGCTTTTTAGTATTGTAGGTGAAACTTTTTCGCTGGTGTGATCTGGAAAAATACTAATACCTGAAATAAATATGTACAGGAGCCAACCTATCAAATATGCTGACAGACAGATCACTTTGCAACGACATTGCCCATTTTTGCCTCGTTGCACAAATCAAAGAGGGTCCCTTAATCTGCTTTTACGCATTTACAACGATTGAAAGATGCAATCATCTAGCAAATGGTCTGGCGAAAATCAAAGCATCAAAGATTCTCGCAGCAAGAGAACTTAACAGTTTCCCCTCCAATCTGCTAGGAGATTACAAGAAGACATTACTGAAACTACAAGTTGTTCATACATACACTTGTCTGCAAATTGCAAGAAAGTATTTTGAGCCCTGCATTCACATTGAAGCACATGGGCTATCAGCAAACAAAATCATAGAAACTTCACTGAACAGGAAATAATAGAAACAGGAACATTACAAAACAATTTCAACGATGTTACATATATGTACAAGTTTTATAGCACCTGAACATAAGACAGTCGACAGTACATACATGTACACAGTAACTGTTTAAATAATAGCAAGGAAAGAGTACAGTTTTCTATTGCTAGGGATGCAGATGCTGATATTCCAACTGACCATAGCTGCATTGCGTTAACACTATACGATTGTTGTCGAGAAAAAAAACAACAAGAGCACCGAAGAAAGACACAACTGTTTGTTAAGACCTACTGGTATGGTTATACCACATACATTTTTTAAATTCTAAGTACATAGATTTTTGTCTAAATATGTTGAATTTTGCCTTTGGACAAATAGTGGAAATACTCTATACCAACAAGTGTATAGATCATTACTTTGTCTATGACATATTTCTTAACAACTTTGGTCTTTCAAAAGACTCTAGTAGCAATCTTAAAACTGTTGCTAAAAGTGCTTTATGTACATGCTAGCTTAAAATGGGTGTCTAAACTTCCACCTATACTGAAACAGTTTTTTTCAATCATATCACCAAATTACCAGCCTCTGACCGAGTCCATTTTTTGCATCCTCTATTACCAGGCCCACTGATTTTATGTATCAAGCAACACCCCTGGTGTACCAGCCAGAAAACCGTCCTTCCTGCTATTTTTGCACTGGCAGGCCATCCACCGATCTCTTTTTGGAGGGAAAGTTACCAGCCAATCACGTTGCCTCTTGAACATAGGGGGTGACGTGATTGGCTGTTGAGAAAACTGTCCTTCCATGTTTTAGCACTGGTATAGGTCATCCACCAATCAGATCCTGTTTTTGGTGGGAAAGTTACTCACCAATCACATTGCTTCTTAACCGTAGGTGGCCTTGAGATTGGCTGGTGATGTCCAGCCAATCATGTTGCTTCTTGACGGAAGGTGGCCTTGTGATTAGCTGGTGATGTCTGGCCCAGACTAACACAGAAAGGCGGGCGGGTCATAGACCAGTACCCAGTAGCCAGGGTCCTTGCTTGGTACATAGAAGAGGCAGGGCTAGCACATGAGGATGATTTTTTTTTTCGTTTACTTTTACGTGTCGTGTTCCTCCGCAATTCCCCGTCCGTCCGCGATCTCGTGGAAAACTCTGAGCAGGTTCTCCAGTCCAAAGATGTACCCCTTGTCGGGGCCCTGATGGACTGTCCGGTCGCCACGGAAACCCTTGTACGTGCTGTGCGCGAAGTCGATCATCTTCACCGCCACACCCGTCGTTGCAGCGCGGTGGCTGGTACAGAGGTCCCCATTTTCCACGCGATTCACCCCCGAGAAACAGTTATTTCCTTCATATATGATCAGCAGGGAGCTGGAGTAGAATCTGTACGTCTGATGTTTCTCCAGAACGGACTTGAGTTCCTCGAGCTGAGCGATGATTTTGGGCATCACGAGATGCTGGATGGCTTCACCGTTGTCCAAGAACTGTTGAAGGGTGTGTTTGAAGCCGTCTTCGGTCAGTTTGCGTCCGTAGTATTTGTTTCGACAGAGGAAGTGTCCAGTTTCTGCCTTGTACACCTGGAATAGAGATGGGAAGAGTGTCAATTGAGTCAAAAAACAGAAACAAGGCGTGGTTGACACTCTCCTAAATTTTTGGGTATTTTGACATTCTACTTTTAACACAACAAACACTAAGATCGATTTTCAGTTGTTAAAAAATATGCTATAGCTGAAAACAAATCACTTTTGAAAAGGTGTTTTTTTTTCTTTACAGACTGGTTTGGAAAAAGGTTATGAGTGACACAGTGTCTTTTTTTGGCAAGCCTTGGACTAAGAATTTGTTTTAACTAAGCTGTGTTTGTACATGTTTCTGCTTTTTAATGCCATTACCTTTTACACAAAAGTATGTTCTTTGTGTGCTTATGATACAGCCTATTACAGGTGCTTTATTTCTTCATTTGTTTATTTCTGTCCCAAACCCACCTGCATGCCACATACACGGATGCTGATGCTGGCTGACGTTGTTGACGCACATTTTTCCATCGGTCAATTTCTTTTCTGCTGCATTTGTACAGGTCTGTGCTACTACCTTTTGCAAGCATTATGTATATATACTCACAAGTGTGTACGTTGTTTGCTACTACTATACATGTGTTTATTTCTGTGACAAACCCACCTGCATGCCACACACACGGACGCCGATGCTGGCCGACGTTGTCGACGCACATTTTTCCATCTGCCGGTTTCTCTTCTCCTCTGTGGCATCGTCCCCGTGTTGTCTCGTGCCCATCTTCAGGTCCAAGATGCACGGGTACACGAACTGGGATGTTACATTTTCTAGGAGGATGAATTCTGAGGGGCGGGGTTAAGGAAGACACAGGTTCCCCTTTTTCTTCCAATTGCTCTGCTATTATTTTCTTGTTAACGATTTTTAGTTTGTGGGTTTAGTGATTTTGGCACTGCACTAGAACTCTGTCAAACACACTTTCTTTCAAAGTTGTGGGGTACATGTAACCTTGTGGTTAAAATGCTAAAATCTAATTTGTTGGTTATCAGATTTTTTCAGGAAAAATATGAAGCTACAGGGCAAAAAAAAAATTCTCATATGAATCAAGCCTGAGGCACCGCAGGCTTTTATAAAAGAACAACATGAAATAAATACAGTCAAACCTGTCTATAGCGGTCACTCAAGGGACTGGCCAAAACTGGCCGCTAAGGACAGGTGGCCGCTATGGAGAAAATGTCGATTAATGATGACCACGAGTGACACATATTTTCAGTACCCACTGAGATACATTTATTCACCGTACAGTACACATGTAAACATTGCATAGGTAAGTCACATTTTAGAAAGTCGATTGTTGTTGCCACCTAGTTAGTTAAGAACAAAATACATGTTGCTCAGTTGCCACTTACTGTTCGTTTTCGACCGTTTTGAAACATAAAATCGTGGCGATAGTTTTCCTTAGTCTGTTGTTGTTTCACTTGCCGCTTGTCATTATCAGCTTCTACCATTATGCTAATAGGGTACTCAGAAGAAGGTCGATCTTTTGATGGCTTTATTCTTTTCAGAAAATTGCAATAGCCCAAATTTTACATCATATTAATGTTATTGATATTCTTGTAAAGCTTTTGGTAAAGTAATTATCCTCAGTGATACTTTGCAGCAAAATAAATTTAGCGCATTATACCTCTGAAACAGTGGTGTCTACCGTTGACCTTTGTGCTGCCAACCTCCTTGGTGCTGCTGACTATCAGCGCCATTTTGAAAATTGCGCGAAACACGTTTTGACTTTGAGCACCGGGGAAAACGGATATTGGGCCGGCATTCAAACATTTCCCGAACTTACTGCATCAGCTACATGTGCGAGTTGTATTTTCCAAAAAGCTGCCGTAATATTTGTCCAGTCGAAATGCACAGAAATGGTCAATTTTGCTACGATGTACAAACGCAAGCCATGTGAAGAAAATTATACTGACTTCGCGTCAAACCATGGATTTTCTAACAAAGATAAAACATTCTGGTTTTCTTTATTATCATCCTATCCAGTTGAATCCACATAAATTTGATAACTGCGTGAAAAAATGAAGATTTTGAACCCGGCGTGTGGTGGCGATGCGGCTTCTACCGGCGCGCCGTGACCGTTACCGACAGTGTTACTGTACTCGCGGGACTGAAAATCGTCTGGCCGCGACCGCGTTGGACAGGTGGCCGTTATAGCCTAATTCTTAATGCTTATGTCAATGGGAAAAATCCAAGGGACTGACAAAAAGTGACCACTATGGGCAGGTGGCCGCTATGCAAAGGTGACCGCTAATACAGGTTTGACTGTACACACATCTAAGTCAAAGGGTGGAGACTTAAATTTAAAAAAGCACTTCTTAGCAGACCCTTGGACTTTTTTCCCCATTCAAGAATCCTGTCTAGACTGACCCCCTGTCTACAGTGACCACATTCTTCAAGTCCCTAGAGTGGTCACTATAGACAGGTTTGACTGTAACTACAGCAACTATGAAACACAAGAGGCAAGTAGAATAGTCTCCTGGCTCCCTGGAATCGAACCTTGGCCCGCCAGTCCACACGTGCTAACCACTATGCTAAAAGGTCCGGACCAGTTAGACTGGTCAGTTAGTGGCGCTTGAACCCCACTGTTACAACTGTAACAACAACAACAAGAAAACTTTTGAAAAAGGATACTGTGCAGTTTGCTGTTTGGTGCCGTCTTTCTCATCTCCGCCAGCTGTCTCTTGTGACATCTTAAGCTCCAAGGGTTGTGCCCAAGACCCTTAAGACTCTCTGCCTCCTCCTTATTCTCCACCAGGTCCACCAGGAAGGGGCCGGTGCCATTACTCTGGACCTCGATGCTGCCTGTTCTCAGTAACCTCACCCTGCGGGGGAACAGCAGACGTGGTTAGATTATTCCTTATCTGTATCTTACATATCTTAACAAATGTATGCAGTAGCATGAGCAGTCCAGTGACCTTGCCTTTGGCCCAAGGGGCCGTGAGTTCAAATCCCAGCCGTTGAGCATGCTACTGGAAAGGGTTGCAGTCCTTAGGATGATCATGGTGCAAATGTGGTTAGAAAACTTAGATGTATCTTTAACAAACAAATATCTTATGATACATATCATTCTACACAGTTCTGTGGTTGGTAACCCTGCCTCTTGACCAAGACTCCAAGAGGTCTTGAGTTCAAGTCCTAGCCATTGAGCATGCTACTGGAAAGGGTTGCAGTCCTTGGGACGGGACGTTAAGCTGTGGTCTACTGTTCATTGTGCTGGCTGAAAAGAGCTGGGGAATTTCACTGGTACAGGAAAGGCCTGTAAAAACAGTGCACAGCGCACAGCACAGCGTGTAAAAACAGTGCACAGCGTGTCTTCTCTGTCATGACCACTGTCGAGATCCCTTTCCTTTTTCCTAGACTCCAAGCAACAGCAAACGTGGTTAGATTATTCCTTATCTGTATCTTTTTAACAAATATATGCAGTAACATGAGCAGTCCAGTGGTCGGTGACCTTGCCTCTGGACCAAGGGGCCGTGAGCTCAAATCCCAGCCGCTGAGCATGCTACTGGAAAGGGTTGCAGTCCTTACTAGGATGGAACATTAAGCCATGGTCCACGGTTGATTGTGTTTGATGAAATGAGACAGTATAGTACAGGAATTTCTCTGGTACAATGAACCTGTATATAATTGTATGTAGCATCTATCTTCTCTGTCACAACCACATCTTGTGTGATCACTTTTCTTTTTCCTTTCTCTATGTAACTTTTGACTTGGAGTCCTCTAGATGTGCCAGTGTACCTTTGGCACAGTTACTCAGTCAGTGGGCCTTGACCTGCCAAAGTTAATGACATATGACAGGCAGACAATGGTCTCACCTATTCTACACACAGGTGTGCATGCTCAGGTTGATAACTCTACCTGACCAGGTGTGGACAGGTGTGCCAAAATCAACACGCAAAGTTCCATTTCTGTTGACTCAAATGTCTAAGCTGTCTGATGAAATTTATGACTTGCAGGTAATGGGCATTAAGACACAATGTACCAGTGCACTTCATAGAATCAGCAGAGAATTCCTTTCAGAACAGTCTCTGTGGGCAGCTAATACTTTAAATATCTGCCATTATATGCAATCTAACATCTTACCAGTGAGCCAATTGACTGTTACCATGCTTAAGTTTTACCTTTTCACTGCCAATTTGATTGGTTATGATAGCATAAGGTCAGGTAAGAATGAAAAGATTATCACCACCTACACCTGATCCATGACCTTTAACCCAGTGTGATAACCTTTAACCCAGTGTGATAACCTTTAACCCCAGACAAAAACCTTTAGACCAGTGTGATAACCTTTAGACTGGTGTGATGACCTTGTATCCAGTGATGATATTTTACTCAATGTGATGACCTTTAACCCAGTGTGCTACCAATAACCTTTAAACCCGATGATGACCTTTCACCCTACAGGAATACAATTTTTCTTCGACAAACCTAAACCTCTGGACTGGGCAGTAAGACATCTGGTCATGGGAACTTGTCAGAGTAATTGGCATACTATGCATCTCGTTTCTGTGCAGTAGAAATAAGCAAGGAATGTTTAATTACATTGCGTTCGGGCCCTGGGGAATGAGTGATAATCAATGAATTGTTACAGTTGGAATCTTGATGGAATTCTTAACTTATCATAGCCTGAGTGAGTGAGTGTCATCCTATTTAGTTCCAGGCTATACCTTCACGGTGAAGGTACAGCCTGGAACTAAACAGGAAGCACTCAGGTTAAGCGTATCATAGCAGCCAGTAAAGAGAGCAACACAGGGAAAATCTTTCTTTCTACCTGACTGGGGGCCAACTCCATCGTCTTCTCCCGTTAGAGAGGACACAATCACAGAGCGGTACACTACAGAGGGTAGAGTCAGCAAGAGACACCCAAACACCAACACCAGGGGGAGAACACAGAACACAGGGAAAACAAGATGGTATGGAAGACATTACACACTGACGATGGGCACATAATCAAACAGAACATGGCACAAATTTTCAGCTTTCCTTGCTTATCTTCAAAAAGAATTTTTGATGATGTTTGTCACACATTTTTGGAAGCAAGCATGATGCATGATCTTCATGCTGAGATGAAGGTAGAGGAAACATGGGTTTGGCGGAAATGGTTTTGCTGATTTTGCCAATATCGGCAGATTTCTCATTATCAACTTCCTGCACATTCTCAAGCTGACCTTTCCTTTGCAAAGAACACAGAAGCGTGAAAAACAAGATAGGAGTTCAGAACTTTGGCAAAACTTTTATCAACGCCAGGATAAGAATCTTTTAAAAAGTTGATAAAGATTAAGTTGTCATTTAGCAAATTTACGTACAATGAAGTTGAAGAAAGTAGACATACATTTATCAGCTTCTGTGAGTTAACTGGTCATAAAATCAACATTTGCAACTCCTGTTCAATGAATTGTTCTCCATGGCAAGCCAAGTATCCCTATTTTGGCTGACAACTTCTTTTCAATTAGAAAAGGTAGAGACTACGTGTAATGGAGCTGTTACCTGTGTGTTATCTCGTGTGTGTTGATGCCTTCCTTCTCCTTTCGTCGTCTCCGCCGCTTGGTGCGATGGACGCTGGCGGCGCCGACGTTGTCTTCCTCCGCCGACCCCGCGGGCGAACTGTCGGACTCAGAGTGCCCGCCAGAGTGGTTGGTCTCACACGGATGTGCCACGAGGTGGATGAAGCCATCTTTGTCTTCTTGAAATGAGACCTGGATGACTCCTGGGGAGAAGAGGAGAATGTCAAATGTCTGTTCTTTTAAAAGTGACCTTGTCCTTATTTGGAAGAGAGAACTGAAAGACACCTGATGGGATGGAGTGTCAAAGGTCATATGTGTGAAAAGGTGAATGACACCTGGGGGAGGGGGAGAATGTCAAAGGTCAATTGTTTTAAAAGTGACCTCGTCCTTAGGAACAAAGACCTGAATGACACCTGGGGAGATGAGAATGTCAAAGGTCAGTCTTGTCAGGGTGACCTCCTCCTTATTCGGAACAGAGACCTGAATGACACCTGGGGAGGTCTAATAGCTATTATAAGCTAGTTCGGAGTTGCTACTACGCATGTGCAGTGTCAAAGGTGAAGGCCCCCGCGACGGAAACAGTGCTCGCCTCCACATTGTCTCGATTTGCATAACAACGCCCAGACAGGTTTTGTTTCCGTCGCGGGGCCTTCACCTTTGACACTGCACATGCGTAGTAGCAACTCCGAACTAGCTTATTTAGGAGAACTAGAAAAATTTAATGAAAGCTCATTTATTTTGATTAGGTAAGATATTTGGAGGTTAAACACAAATGGAAAACTAAGCAGACTTTGTTAAGTCAAGCTCACCATGTTTTAATGCAACATTCCAGCCCTTTTGGGAAAACACCCTAATCTTAAACTTTGGACATCACAGGAGGTCAGTGATATGAAGGGTCCTCCCAAACCAGAGTGGTTATCTTTTGTTTTGCTAGCAGGGCAAAATGCCATCTGGACAGGCCCTTTAAATATTTGCATGACAACGCCCCTACTCTCACCTCTCAAATAGAAGTACCCCCTGGAATAGAAGTACCCCCCGGACAAATTTTCAAAATGTAATATAAGTACCCCCTGGAATAAAAGTACCCCCCGGAAAATTTCAAAAATCGACAGTCGAGGCTAGGTAAACTGTGTCAATACATGTACAACTGTCACTGTCAGAGGGAAATAAGATAATAAGCAGGTAGGTAACTTATATTTAGTCAATTATGCCATACCTATTAAGTATATAGATATTGAACAGAATAACTGTCCATAGCTTGTTCAAATCATGATGATCTTCCTCGCCTCTTCGTAAAATATAATAGTAATATTGAAAAATTGGGCATAGGTTCCCCGCTATGACCCCTAACCGGGGGCCACGGTGCTTTCAAATTCAACAAGTGAAAATGTACATGATACATGCTTTTTCTACTTGGAACTTGAAGCAAGTGATCAAAGAAAATTGTTATATCATTTTATTATGACTGACAATCAGTGACATATAACAAAAATCATCAGAGTACTTTTAAAAGTTAAATGTACCTGATCATATTTTCTAAAGACATCAACCACAAAAAAAACACAAATATGAACACAGTCCTTCCACAGAAGAAATATGTCTATAAACTTTTGCTCCATAGCGTCGAAAAGTGAGACGCTCGGATTTCGAGTTCCCTCGGTAAATCCCACAATATTGAATAGAGATCGACTGTAAAAGTAGCTCAACGTCACAGACCGCACATACTAAGAAGTTACCCATTACGTGTTGACACTAGAAACCCGCGATGAACCGCCAAAATTGGGAAAATCTTACGATTATTTAAAAAAATGAACCCTCTGAAAATAAATATGGCGCTGTGTGTCTATCGTTGCCCAAAAAATATAATATTTCCATGCGTTTACGGTATCATTTTAAAGATCGGTATCCGCACTACGCAATATGCTGCTAGTTTTACTGTCGCCATGCCTGAGAGTGGCGGCCATGTTTCGCGATTTCGCGCTGTTGTTTACCGAATCACATCGGACATATTTCTGCCGTTTTAGAGATTTTGTGGCCTCAAAACACATATCACAAGGGAAGTTAAGTTATGATTGTTGTTTTGACGTGTTACATGTCTTCTGCGAACAAATAATTCTTCCGCCGCGCTGCCGATACTACGGATATAGTGGTCAGGAAATTATTATTCCCTGTGTAGGCGAGCACCCTACTCCACACGTTTTTGATCAGCGTGCTTTGGTTTACGGTGTAAACAGAGACTATCAAAGTTATTTATATGAAAATTGTATTTTAAGATGTCAATGTCGCGTCTTATTTTCCGATTTACTTTGTAGCGTCATAGCTATATCGACCGATATGTTACGAGTGCCGCCAGGATACTTTTCACAGGGCCGTCAAAGCGGCGAGAAAAATCAACGCCGGTAGGCCGAAAAATAGCGAATTACGAGCAAAAATACCGGGGAAATATGGGCAGAAAAACCTTAACTTACGATTTTAGAGGGATTCCTGGTTTGCAAAGCCTCAATTTTTCAAAAAATAATAAACGTACCGTCTAGAATAAGAAAGTACAGGGTGGAACTATTGGCGAAAAAAAATAAACGTACCGGTACGTTTATTTGAGAGGTGAGAGTATGTACTTTGCCCCATGGGACAGTCTTGTTTATTCTTGGCATGTTTTGCCCCAAGCAACCAGGACTATCCCAACATTCTGACTTTCAATCAGTAGGCAGGTTTTCGCCTCCAGGGATGAACTATCACACCATTGTCTGATTTTTAAACAGCTTGCTGACAGTTGAGAATTTGAAAACTCTGGTGGGGGTTTTTAAAATCCACTAGGAAAATAAAAAAATAACAGATCTGGTTAACAGAGTAATCTGCAGCTAACAAGTGATTTTAATTGGGCGTACTGTTGACACAATGCCCACAGAGAATAAACAAAGCCTGGCCACAAGGGAGTGAAAGATTGTAAGTGCCAATTATGTGTCTATTTTTGAAGCAGGTCTGTTTGTTTGAAAAGTTCTAAAATCCTCTGGGGAAAGGAAGGAATGAAAATGCAAACATTCCAACTGCTAACAAAGGAAATAATTTCTACCACAGAATTCTGTTGTTGTTGTTGTCCCTGCTTAACATGTGCTGGGTTTCACATGCAGACTGCAAAGTAAAGAATTTCCACCACAACGTCTTGTTGTTGTTGTTGTCCCTGCTTAACGCCTAGTGCTGGGTTTCACTTGGTTCATTTTGAGTCAATTGTCTCTCTGGGTATTTAACTCTCGGTGACTCGAGTTCTTCAGTCTTCATTTAGATCATTGTGGTCCTCTTCTGGCTCAAAGACTTTTGTATCGCCTCTCTAAGTACTGTTCGTGACAACTCCTTACCTGTGTTAGCCTGGATGCCAGACCCCCAAACTCTGAAATACTAGTATCTATCGTGTGGCCCCACACGATAGATATTTCAGAGTTTGGGGGTCTGGCATCCAGGCTAAACCTGTGTGGGTACTGGCATTCCAGGGAAGCCATTCTATACTGACTGTATACTGACTGTTGTTAAACGGCTGACCTATTTTCATGAATAACAAACCAAGTCACCTGTGTTCTCACCTGTGATGACATTTAAACCACAACACAAGCACTGGAGTGACTGCAAAGCATGGGACAACATGCTTTAAGTTAATGAGATGGAAGCAGAATATGAAAGGTATATTCTTTGAAAACCTTTGTACTGTCTATCCTTTTGGGGGCTTATTTTGCTCAGTTCAGGGTACCCTGGAATCCAGAGCATATGTACTGGCCTGCGCTCCGAGTTATCGGGCTTACCCTTCCGCTCCCCCCCCCCCCCCGAAGATCTACCCCGCCCCACTATCCGCTAGCCACCCAATCTCCGCAGCCGTAGAGCGGAGCTTGTTTGGCTAGCGCCTATAGTAGCGGGAAGTGGGGCGGGGTACGTTGTCGGGCCACAGGAGGGTTGGTCCGATGGAAGCTCCGCGGGCCGGTGTAGGCCCGGGGAAGCTCGGTACAATTGCTCTTAATTCCAGGGTAAGTTCAGGGTTGTAGATGTGTGTCCAAATCACAACAATTGAGCCAAAACCAACCATCTGCTTGAGTCCTAACACAATACAAACTAACAAAGAAACTTGTAAATTGTCAAAGCAAAGCAAAAGGTGTGAAGTTGGCTAAGCACAGCTCATACATACTAAATAGTCCTCACATCGTTGAACAATAATGTAGCTCGTTAGACTCGCTAATCATGTCGTTAGGACGTTTCTAAATTTGGAACCTCTTTCAGTCTTTGCTTACCTCTGTATTCTGGGGAGAATTTCCGCAGGTTTTTTGGCAGTGACAGGTAAAAGTGGTGCTCTCTGGATATCATGGGTTTGCACACGGTGTGTTCGTCGAATCTCATCATACTGGAGTGACCCCCGACTTGGTGAATGAACGGTTCGAGGGGGACCGCTCGCGAATAGTCCACGTCCAAACATTCGAAATCTTCCATACTCTTCTTTCCTCTCGCTCTCTCTTCCACCGCGATCGGCTCGTCTAAACACATTGAGGTCTGTGAAGACCAACGCCGAGAGAAAAGCGAGCGAGACACACTCTTCCCAGCTGTAGACTTGCTGTAGTAATGGCCACCGGAACAACCGGTTTTCCACAGGGCTTCTGTCAACTGATCACGACGTCTCAATTTATGATTGGTTCAAACCTGCAACACAAATTGACAACTTGTAAGAATTTGAAATACTGAACATGCAAACTCACATACAAAATGTATACACAAGACCAAAATAATATTCTAAATTGCAGTTAAACCAGTACTAACTACATGTTGTGAAGATAATGATGCCTTGACATTTTCACACTTGAAGTGTCACACACGTACACAAACTGACAACTTGCGTAAGGTGCGTCAGGATCAGAACGTGACGTACATAAATAACAGATAATCAGTCATGCACAAATAATCATCAATACAAAACTACCGAACCCACATTCTAGAATAATTACCTGCAAATTTGCAGAGGATATGATTCATATGTTTTGCTTTGTTCTTTTCATGTGATGGTGTCCAAGACAACAACTTATATTAACTGTAAATGCCTCACAGGAATTCAATTTCACGGCAGGGAGAATCTGAGTGTATGCAGTGGTTGAAATTTAAATAAAAATCAAAAGGGGGTAGGTGGGCAGAAGACTGAACAGGCATTTACACCGTAAAATGTTTGAACATTTGTTTATTCATGAGAAGCTCAAATCAGCCTGCAGGTCACTTTTCATTGAGGTCATGAGTGAAGGGTCAGGCAAAATATAGCAAAGATATACAGACTACATCATTGGTGGTTCTAAGTTCACAGCGAAGAAGTTATTGTGAAAACCGTGAAAATACAACCACCGCAAAAAAATTCAACATTTACGTAACATAGAAGCTAGTCACATTTGTAAAATGACAGAAGAGAAAGCCGCTAACTTCAAAATCTGCCAGCAAATATTTCATGATTCACAGCTATACAACTGCATATAATATTTACATGAGCATGTACAGTAAAACTAAAAGATGCTATATTATATAGCATAAACAGTGTTCGAAATACCCGTCTGCAATCTGCAAATTGCATAAAGATTTTCAAGATTGCAGAAGAAAAATTAAACAATCTGCAATTTTGCAGAAGAAAAAAATCAGACTCGGAATTCAATGGCTCTCAATTCAGGAGATTATATAGACTTACTAGTAAGCAAACTAGCGGCGCTGTAAATATAAACTGAAGCCCACAGCGCTATTAATTTGAATATTTTTCACACACATGCATGTTATTCCTCTTAAAAACTTTGCTAGTGATAATCAAAGATAGAGTCAGAGAGAATAAAGAATTACAGCAATGTTGCAAAGCTCTAGATATAATGTAAATAAGTAGGCATTATCAAGTTGAGAAGGTTGTAGTATGGAGGCATGTGTATTTGCAGAAAATATTTTCAAATTGCAGAAAAAAATTTTGACATTCTGCAATATTGCAGAACACTGAAAAAAAAGTATTTCTACCACTGCATAAAGCTACCGGTACATTAGTTGTTTGGGAGCCATGTCTAGATGTTTACAGTGCCATCTGCCCTGGCGTACCTCTATCTAGTTCAGGGTGCCATGTTCACCTTGGCTGCTCATCTTTTCACCATAAATGATATGGCATAACTGTCTGGGTTAAATATTTGTCCTTATGAACACCAACTGATGGAAATACCTGAGGCTCTTCGCTACCAACCAAACATTGGATATCATATGGTTTGAACTGTGTCACGTCAACCATGTCCGCAAAAGATGAAACTATGAGCTGCGCAGTTCTTTTCAAGGGCTCAATTTGTACTTTTGTCATCTTTATCTATGTATCGACATTTTATGCTCATCTTCAAATGATTTAAAAAAATATTGGAAAGAAGAAGAAGGCCCAAAATATTTTTTTTTCACTTTCAGTTACCTGTATATGACATGTGGGTCATAAATATACAGAGGCTGGATTCTTTGGCTTTGGACTTCGGAACTCGCAGGTTTTAGGAGTGTATAATTTTTGAGCCCTGAAAAAAGTCTTCAGTTCAGGTTTCTGGACCCAAGTCCCACACAAAATAAACTTCAACTAAATCAGATTCAAACAAAACACATAAATATTTTGACAGCCAGACAAGCAAGATTGGGAGGGGTAAATTGTAATTATACAATCATGGACAAGACTACAAACATAGGAGGCGTTTGCTGTCCGTTTAAAAACAATTTTGGGTTAGTTTTATAGGAAAAACACCTTTATGTCCTATGGGGAATTGCTGCACACAACGTCCAGATGACCCCTTTCTGGACATTGTACTTTCTACATGTAAATTATGGGATTAAAACAAGCGGAATTTTCGTCACGACTGTATTTCTAGCATCTAAAGGACACCAGTTTATGAGGAAAGCCGTCTTAAGTCTACAAAGCTTCAGCTCGTCCGAAAATCAACTCGCCAAGTTACCCTGGTCGATACAAAATATCCGACAGACCGAGATAGCGGAATTTTCCGATCGCTGTGGCTTCCCTGCTAGAAATAACTAGTCACTCTCTACGGCTTCGTTTAACCAAAAATGAACATATCTTCAAACTTTACCTCAGAAATACTTGATGATGTGGTGGTCTTGCGTTGTGGTTGGTGTATTAGTTTAAATACACTGCGTTTTTCCTGTATTTAATGACGAAAGGGCGATTCCCCCCTCCCTCTTCGCTCAGTCGATTTTGAAATGAATATTTGCGTGAAACGTCATCGTTCAGCTTACCCTAGACCACGACATGTAAATATTACCACAGTCCTCGGCGCGCCATTTTCCACAGTGATCCAGATCTCCGGGGGACAAGGTAAGTCACTACAGAACGAGGTAAGTATTTGAAAGTGATCATGTGACTGAATGACGCAACACCACTTAGATCACATGACAAAAACAGGATGTTCACCCTGACAACCAATCACAGACGAGAACCACAGGGCAATATCAAAGCAGATGTAAGGAGGGAAGACCGTAACGTTTTCTGGCTAGCTGATCATATATAACCTCGGTATTAGAAAGAAACGGGACTGCTAGAAAAAATAACAACTATACCTACCTTCTAACATCTACTTGGAGATTCAAAAGTTACTGGTTTGAAAATTGACAAATTCCTTGATTGTTTTATCTATAAAATTTATTGTTTTATATCATCGTAAATATATCTAGAGCTTCACAGCCAGATGATTATGTAACATTCATGTATCATTCAATGCCGAATATGTAGTATGAATAATTTAACGTTTATTATACGTAATTGGCTTTATTACCAAATGTATTATTCATATACATAGATGGTTATCTTCTAATTCTGCATATATTGTGTTCATTGTAGCAGGATTTAAAAAACATACAATATTTCTACCTCAGGCTGCATTTTCATTGATCTATTGACATTTTAAACCATTGGGTAGTTAGTCCCTTCAATCAAGCTAGACTGATATCAAGAACACAAGTTGCTTTCTGAACTGAGCTGTGGTTATACTCTATGCAGTGTGTTTCTGATGGACTTCTGTTGACTATATGAACAGCAAATGATTGTAGATAATCGTAATTCAGTGCAGTCACTGCGATTACTTCATAAAGCTAATACGTATGTACTCAAACATACCCAACTTACTACAGGTAACACTGGCCATTGTTAGCCTACGTGGACTACGTGATCTACATGTACCTGTAACGTAACGTTACCTGTACGACAAAGCGCCCGGGACATAGACTGAAAATCCGGGAGATCCGGGAGCCTTAGCGATGCCATATTGATCTATAGACCACTAGAAAAAACATCATACTTCACCTCAAGTGAGAATGACTGCTCTACCTTACCTTTATCTACTTGCTCAGAGGGCTTTCTTGCTGTACCTGCACGCTAAAGCGCTAGCGCCAATCACATAACGTTACCGCCTGAAAACGCGAGCCGTAGCGATGCCACATTTATGATCATTTATCGATTAATCACTAACTCAACATTACGCTACACCTCAGCGCATTGAGGATGACGACTTTATCTTACCTTACCTTCTTCTTCAGTGGACTTTCTTGCTCGTGTTGAGATAATCACGGGATTAATGCGTCATCTACTGAGACTTCGACCTTATAAACACCGTCTGTTGTTATTTTATAAGGGGCGTAGCACGAAACACCACAAATTTGGAGTGAAAATGACCCTTGACAACGACCCAAGATTCCACTAGGACATTGAAAGATGTAGTGCTTTACATTTAAGGCCTATACTTTCCATGTTCAAAGACGTTAGCACGGACCTTTGCCTAAACAGCTCAACCCTACCACCTTTTGTGGTTTGCCCCGATGCGGACTGCCATTTAAACCGTGGTCAGCTAACATTGATCCATTAACCACTAGATGAAGAAAAAAAAAACATCATGCTTGACCTCAGTTGAAAATGAATGCTCTACCTAGGCTTACCTACGTGATCAGTGGACGTTCCTGCACTGCACGTACGGAACAGCTACTACAGACTTCGACGGTACGGTGTTCCTGGCCTTTCTTTAAGGGGCGAAGCACGAAACACCACTTGGAGTGAAAGTGACCCTTGAAAACGACCCAAGATTCCACTAGGACATTGAAAGATGTAGTGCTTTACATTTAAGGCCTACACTTTCCATGTTCGAAGACGCTAGCACGGACCTTTGCCTAAACAGCTCAACCCCCTACCACCTTTTGTGGTTTTCCCCGATGCGGACTGCCATTTAAACCGTGGTCAGCAAACAACCAGTCTTTCAATGTAGTTCATTGACCCCCAAGGGAAATTATGTGCCATGATATTCTACAAACATATAGTGTTTTTTTTTTTTATTGAGATCTTCAATAGTGTCACATAGAGAAAATATATTCTACCTGGAATCCTTTCTAACATCGGATAAATTAAATGAGATGTAAATAAGAAATACTTATACATTTAGATTCCGAACAATTGATTTTTCTTCTTCTTTACTGCTTTAATAGCCTCATATCAGGCTGATTATCTAACACAACATTTCAACACACCTTGCATTTTACACGCACTGTACATGTACATGACGTTTGTACTTATATGTCAATTTTCAGGCTACCATCCGTGTGTCTGTAAGTTTGGTATCTTAATTATTTATTGATAAAGAATTGAATTGAATTTAATGACGCATCCTTTTAGCTGGAATAACTCTAACCACACCGCCTTAGATAGCCTTCAAAATTATAGGCCAGCCCTCAGCACTATAATGCAACAAAAGCTCCTGTACAATGTCAAGGAAAAACAAGATGGCGTAAACACGAGTGTCAGGTGTCCCTGGTGTTTTTCCACTGGCAACCTTTCAATGGGGGCCCTTCATAACAATACCGCATGTACCAGCAATACTAGTATCCAAGCAGATGTCGGAAGGAAAGGTTGTAATGTTTTATTCATTACGTGTTATTCCTTCGTTCCTTCCTTCCTTCCTTCCTTCCTTTAATCCCTCTCTCTTTCTTTCTTTCCTTACTTTATTTTTCTCCCCTTCTCCATTCCTTTTTTTGTCCTTCCTTCCTTCCTTCCCTCCTTCCTTCCTTCCTTCCTTCCTTCCTTCCTTCCTTCCTTCCTTCCTTCCTTCCTTCCTTCCTTCCTTCCTTCCTTCCTTCCTTCCTTCCTTCCTTCCTTCCTTCCTTCCTTCCTTATTTCTGCCCTTCATTCATTTCGCGTTTTTTTCTTTCATTCTTCGTTTGCTTCTTTCTTCCGCTCTTTTCTTTCTTTCTTTCTTTCTTTCTTTCTTTCTTTCTTTCTTTCTTTCTTTCTTTCTTTCCTTCTTTACTTTTATGACACATTCATGATCAACTCCCCTTCAACCTCTGCTTGGAGTTCACTGTAAACGGTGGCTCAGATCCATGCACACCTTACCGAAAGAGGCAGACAGTGATGAATCAGTTATACCATTGCTTCTACAAGAAGCCGATTTGGAAGGAATAAACTATGTAGAAAGAATGTTGAATTGTTTTGACAGTGAACGTTGCAGCAGGTTTGACCTAGGCTGAGTTATTTGTAAGTTTACGTTAGGTAATAGGCAAGAAAGGCTACGTTAGGTGATAGGCGTTAGGTAATAGGCAAGAAAGGCTACGTTAGGTGATAGGCAAGAAAAAAGTCAAACACGTAAAACAGGTGCGCACCTAATATTACTCCTTTAAGTCGCCGCCAATATCAGATAAATCTAATACAATATGAATATATCTAACCATAACATAATCGATGTGTATCAAAATCCATCCTTTTCCATGTAAGAAAACGTATTCATACGCATAATCAAAGGAGAACAAACGTAATACGATACAGTTAGCAGGCACAAGCGGAAAACGTAAAACACGTCAAACACGTACGCACCTGGATAGCTAGTGTCGCGTTACTTATTGTGCCTGGTATCGATTTGACCGGCCGAAGGTATACGATCACATGGTATTTGTATGTAATCATAAGGAGGTCCGATAATGTGTTTTAAGAGCGAGAAAAATATTTGTTTGGTATATTCCATTCGGAAAGCTGATGGAGGACGTATTGCAAGCCGGCGAATGATTCTATTGATAAAACTACAGTCAAACCTGTACGAGTGGCCACCTCTACATAAGGACCACCTGGCCAATGTGGCCGCTTTTTTGTGGTCCCTAAAATAATTCTACATATTCTTTATAATGACCGCCTGTCCACGTAGACCAGATTTTGTCCCCTGACTGGTCTTCTTGGGCAGGTTTGACGGTGTAGTCATACCTGTCTGCAGCGACCACTCTAACTTGAAGAAAATGTTCATATGTATACAGGTAGTCACTATGGATGGGATTCTTAATGCCTGGGTCAATGGGGAAATCATCTAAAGGATCACGAAAAAGGGATCTTGCTGGCGGGCTTTGTGATCACTAGAACAGGTTAAACTGTATGTCACAGTATTTACGTGGTGGATTACTTCCGGCTGTTTTCTGTTTGAAGTTACCGTTTTCTTATTTTTATCTTCTTATTGCTGACATTAAGAAAACCAATGTACAAGTAATAAGAAAACGGTTACTTGAAAAAGAAAACAGCCGGAAGGAGTTGGCCTCGGAGGCTAGTATTTCACAGTGTTTTCGTGGTCGATTTCATTCTTGTATCAGATGGAGGATTTCAGAGAGATGGCAGAAATACCCTGCCTGCCCTTGAGTCTCCCACCGGTCAAACCGCCATTGTGACCTTGAATCTGTAGGTCAAATACCAGTGTTTATTAGCCCCCCCCCCCCGTGCGATGCTATTTTCCACGCGTCTTGCGTCATAAGTATGGCGATGACGTCACGCCAACATAATCTCGTATAAACTAAACACGTCTGGGCATTGCAGGGATCTACTTGTTTGTTTATCTATCTATTTATAACGATTATACTTTATATAACAGAATACCTACATTTTAGAAACGTCGCTATACTTAGATTATGATCCCTAGGGTCGAGTCATAAGGACGTTTATTTATCTAGTTAGAATTCTTTGTAGCGTCCTTCATATATGTAGTTTGATATCGTTTCAAGATTCCGTTTTTAACGACTATCTTTCATAATCTTTTAATTGAAATCGATTATGAAATGTTACTCAGTTGAATAGCACGTCTGGAGATTGCTCAATAACAAAAACGATTACTGTATTTCTTATCATCTTTATTTTGCTAATTTGGGTTATTTGCATCAATGAAGGTATAGGCTGGCATAAAATTTTCTTTAGTTGCAATGTGGGTTACATGACATTCATTTATTGGTTCATTTTGTATTACCAGTACAATAAACACTCAGGTCCCTTGGCCTATTTTTTTAGGTGTCCCTGTATACGTTACATACACACAGATACGTGACATGATAAAACTACAAGAATGTAAGAAGTTAAAAATCCGTCCTAATGATAACAAAATCCATGAGTGACCTTGTTCGGAAGTTCCGCGTGTAGTTTTGATGTTGCGCCTTGCCGTTCGGTTCTATTGTTCGGTGAGATTCGTCCCATACCGCGCGGCCGCTTCCCGCGGACCATCGACGTGAGACGTTGGCGACCTCGCTGCAACCGAGCGATTTGACACTGCGCTAAACGAATTTCATAGATAAAAACAAATCTTTTTTAATACGCTTTGTGTGATTTATTGTCTTTTTGGTCCTACTTGTACGTTTTGCATGATATTCCCATTGCAAAGTCATTTAAATTCAATCTAGGGCGCAGCGAGGTCGCCAACGTGCCGCGGGTCCAGTGAAAGGGGGGGGGGTGCTTTACTGGTGTTCGTTGCAAGGCCTGGGATGTAGGTCAGTGTTTTGCATGATGAACAGACACAGATGATCCAGCTGCTGTTTTGGACCCAAAGATATGCCTAGGGTCGTTCAAGGATGGGCCGAGGGACATTAATGCAGTGTTTCCGAATACGGTGCTGAAAAATAGTGTTCTTCTTCTTCTTTACTGCTTAGCCTCATATCTGAGATTATCAGCACTGAGTTGCGCATGGGTTAGCTACAAAACAGGTGCCCGGTACAAATAAAAGAAGGGAAAATAAAGGAAAGGCGCTAAGGAACTTAAACAACTGAATGTGTTTCTCTCTTTCTTTCTCTCCCTCTTTCTCTCCCTCTTTCTCTCCCTAGCTCTCTCTTTCTCTCTTTTTCTGTCTCTCTCTCCCTCTCTCTCCTAGATTTCAGCCGAAGGGATCCAATAAATACAGCTTAACAATGTAAAACTGAAATGCACCAGGACGAGTTTTCAACATCATATCTTAATCACATTGACATATAATGTACAAGCATAATTTTCTATTGCAACAGAAATGAGAATATGTTGAAAAATGATTCTACAAAGTTTTCAGCACTCAGATGTCAGATCTAAAATTCACCCTTTAACTGTACCATTTTAGACATGTTCTGACAGTCAAGAAATCATGAAATTCTCATTTAGCCCCTTTCCAGCTTGCCCCAATTTTCGAAATTCAACATATCCACCAAAGGTAACTTCGAATTCATGTTGCGTCTAGCTCTCTCACACGGTCATAGTGACATGATACATACTTCTTTTCTTCCATTCTTCCTTTGATTTAAGTGTTTTTTTCCCTACATCAACATTTTCGCACGCCCCTTTCCAGTGTTGCCCCAAATTTTGAAACTCAGCATATCCTCAAAAAGTGACTTCATGTTGCGTTTATAGCTAGCTCTCTTATACGGCCAATGCCAAGATAAGTCTTTTCTCTTCTTACATTCGAATTCTTGCTTTGAAACATTGTTTTATTTTTCTACATTCATATTTTCACACGCCCCTTTCTAGCCTTAACCCAATTTTCGAAATTCTACGTATCCACCAAAAGTTACTTCATGTTGTGCGTCGCTCTCTCATACGGTCACAGTGACATGATTAATATCTCTTTCCTTTCATTCTGGCATTGACGTAAAGTTTCTTTTCTCTGTTCACCTTTTCACATGCCCCTTTGTCCAAAAGAAGTTACATCATGTTGTGCATAGTCCTCTCATACGGTGAAGGATATTTTCTGTGTTAACCTTTTTACACAGCCCTTTATCCAAAACAAGTAACTTTATGTTGTGTCTGGTCATCCCATTAGGACATGCAAACATGATATATAGTCGAGTCGTTAGGCGTTTATTTTCGAGGGGAGCGCTGCTGATTCTTGCCTCCGTTGTAGACTCCTTCCGATTCTTTTCTTTTTCAAGTTACAGTTTTATCATTATTTTTTTTCTTCTTTTTGTTAGCCAAGAAGGACGCAGACTCCTTCCCGGGCAGCAATAAGAATAAATGTAATAATAAAACTGCAACTTGAAAAAGAAAAGAGCCGGAAGGAGTCTGCAACGTAGGCTATATATGCTGATTCGCGATTTTCAGCATATCGTTATCGGCAATTATGATTCCTCCATCCAGCAAAAGAACCTAGCCCAGCTAGGTATGTTGAAAATCGCGTATATATATATCATCGCTCAACGCAGGCGCCACTGAAAGTCTGCAAAGGAGGCTATTTATGAGTGTCGTTTGGCGCCAACTGTATGAGCATGTTTGTATGTCCGTATGGGATGTCTAGACACACAATCAAGTTACTTTTTTGGACAAAGCCCTGTGTGAAAAGGAGAACAGAGAAAGTAACATTGACCGTATGAGAGGACAACATGAAGTAACTGCAAAGCCTGCAAAAGAGGCTACGTGATAAATCTGCCAAAGTGGACACGAGGATTGTAACAGATTTGAATTCCCGTCAGCCTCACACGCCATGTGTGCGTCACGACCCGCCATTAACGTGAAATAGAAAGCGATTCCCATCAGGGGAGCTGATTGCGATACGGAACTAATTTCGGATTTGTTTGGGCGACGTGCGTATGTGTACGTGTGGTAGGGTGCCGACAACGTTTTACGTTAAATACAGGAGCACCGCCTATGTGTTACGCTAAATTCAGGAAGTAAATGATGACGCTAAATTTTAGCATTCTATTCTAAATGGCATTTTCATAAACAATAGATAGGATAATATAACGAAAAAAGCATAACATTATGGTATTTTACTTTTACGTATGGTGAGACCTTGACCAATTTAGATGTTGGCCCCTTCGCGATTTTCTTCCTTACTGCAGTGGAATTTGATTGAATGTATCCTTTGATCAGTGTTGAAATCATTTCATTTTACACAATAAAGTGGTTCTTTACTATGAGCACACACATCATTTACTACGGTAATTAATCACAAATAAAATTTTAGATATAGAAAATTGTCAGATAAAACATCCAGAAAATAAATCTATGATGTATATGACGAAATTGTCGAATATGCGAGATGATATGGCTTCGTATAACTAAAACATAGACTGAACATTAGCGAAACGTTATAAAATTTACACACAGTGGTAGTAAAATTTAAACGCTTACTGTTATACGTTGGCAGCTTGAGATGTGATCTTCTGTGTGGGTGGGGTTTCTGTTCCGCACAGAACGGTGCAGTAACGTATAACAAGAGATCTCGTCAACAAATCCTGGGCGAGCAAAACGTCCTTACAATGATAGTCCTGTCAGATTGCCCTGGCAAATTAACGCTTCCACGTTTTTACAAACGCGACGTGAGAAATGCCCTCATAGCGTAAGCACCGTCCTGGCGTCAAATTGTCCTGGCGAATGTAGATTTCACGAAGGTTTCAAAATGTTCAAAATATCACAGCACTAACGCGTAAAAATCATATGATTCGCCTAAAGCTTTGCACCACGTATACCAAGTCTTGTGGTAAGCACTCTGTGAGCGGTGTATCAATTTTCGCAGGCGAGGTTTTGACTTTCCTATCTCTGAGCCCTATCGGATGACGTAGCCCGAGTCTAGCAACGGTCACAAGGGCACCTCGCTACGCTAAAATTAGACCGCGGTTGTCATAATAGATCGGTAAATATCCTCACGGGTTTGGGGTGTACTCCTAATGTGGACGGTAAAGACTGTGATGATATATGTTAGTCATATTATATCAGCCTGTATAGACATCGCAATGCACGCGGTTGCTAAATATGGCAGATTTCATAATAATATATCATTCGGATATAGGCAAAATTGACATTTCATTACCGAATATGATTTCCGAATAAAAAGACATAGCCAATTTTTTCATTTATTCAACCAACCTTTTGGTGACCGTCTGTCACTTTCCGCTCTGACTGGTTCACTTTGCGCTGCAGCTATATAGGTGTCGCTGCTTACAGAGGCGGTCCCAAATGTAACCTATGCCAGAATTGCCATTAGAAAGGTGACTGGCGGTCGCATGGATACTTAAGGACGCGAGTGAAAGATTTGAGTGGGAAATATCAATGAACGTGGTGATAGGCAAAACGGACATTTCATTACCGAATATGATTTCCGATTAAAAAGACTCTTTGTACACAGTCAAGTTTTTTTAAAATTCAATCGACGTTTCGGTGACCGTCTGTCACTTTCGGCTCTGACTGGTTCACTCTGCACTGCAGCTATAGGTGTCGCTGCTTACAGAGGCGGTCCCAAATGTAACCTATGCCAGAATTGCCCCGAAGAAGGCAACAGACGGTCGCATGGATACTTTCAAGAGGAAGCGAGTCAAAGCTTTAAATGGGAAAGTACAATGAACGTGGCGTCTGACGCTGTATTTGTATTTTTAGACTGCCTATGACGTGCGTGTGCCAATCTCAGCTTCAATTTCAAAGTCAGCTGAAAGTCCCGTGAGGAGATTATCTGTTAAAGGTATAAAAACATTAGGTTATCTTTTATTGTGACCCCTTCTCCCAATCTAATTTTAGATTTGACTTTGCAAGAAATATGACAATTCAAGATAAAGAGAGGATTGTCCTTAATAGCTCATTGATTATATCAAGTATAAATCCATATAATACTCTGTAGATCTGTCCTGGTTTAAAAACAAATTTAGATTTTATACATGTTACATTTTAGAAATCTAACACTTAACATATGTACACCGTTTGTATAATAATAAGTGCAATCTAACTATCTGTAATAACTAAAACATTTGATCAACAATATCTTATACATTCTGATAAAATCATACAACAAATTCTTTTTAAATATTTGTCATCATAACAATTTTGCTGGGTGAGGAAACCAGACATTTCTCCATATATCAAACCTGTCAATCACACCAAAGCTTTGCTGTGATTGGCCACAGCTCCCTTCCTAGTCTGATGCTGTGTAATTGAAAACCTATGACTAGTCTGTCAATCATATCAAAGGCCTGCTCTGATTGGTCCAAGCTTCTTTCCCCAGTATGAAACTGTATTTTTGAAAACTTCTGCCTAACACAATCTGTCAATCATGTCAAAGGCCTGCTCTGATTGGTCCAATTACTCTTCTCTGTCATTGGAAACCCCTGCCTGACACAAATCTGTCAATCATGTCGAAGGCCCGCTCTGGTTGGTCGAATGGGAGGATGTGCCCTGCACCTTTCACGATCACCTAAGAACAAAACAACATGATAAAAAAATCGTCATTCATTCTCATAATGTCATTCTAACTGCTTTAAGACTTACATTAACCAGACTGCCAGGGATGGCAGAGCATGTGTATATCAAAAGCAGAAGTCCGGTTGCAGTACCATTGGAAGCCATTAGGAGGCTAGTAATTAAAATTGTCCTTCATGTGCCTCCTACCAGCATACTAATCATCATAAAGATCGAGCCTGCCTGACAAAGTCAGTCACCTCAGTATTTGAAGGGTTAACCATTAGTTTAGATAGTCTTGATTCCCTTTTCAAGTCTCACCTGGTAAAAAGTTCCGACCTGCCTGACCAAATGAGTCTTCTCAGTGTTTGAAGGGTTAACCATCTTTACTTTTCACAACATCCCTTTAAAGCGTAACTTTACAAGTGTCTTATGTTATTTCAAAGTCTCACATGGTAGAAGGTTCCAACTTGCTTGACAAACCCAGCCACCTCAGTGTCTAAAGGGTTAACCATTTCTACTTTCCGCAGCGTCCCTTTAATCATAACTTCACAAGTGTCTTAAGTTTAGTTCAAAGTCTCACCTGGTAGAAGTTATCCACTTGTCTGACAAACCCGGCCACCTCGGTGTCTGAAGGGTTAATTTTCCACACTGTCCTGTCTGCCTTCTGGTACTGCTGCAGTTTGGACCAGGGAAGGCTCCATAGGAAATTCTCGGTCAGCGGAGCTCCAATTATGATATCCAGCTGACCATTGTAAATTAACACCTAAAAGAATAGATAGAAGGCAAGAGAAGTTGATACGACATTAGACTATGGCCTATGGGTCATATCAATTTGACAACTTCCTGGTTCAAAAGCACTTAACACCTAATGTGTGCTGTACTATAATCCTTTAATATAATGTCAATTAGCATCACAGAATAAATTATATTTTTCAGGCAAGAAAACATGCCTTAATCAGGCCACTGTCAGTTACCTTTTGTTCAGACTTTCTCTAAGACTTTTTCTACTGATACTACTATCATACTACTACATTGTATTAGTATGAATAGCATAATTCTGAGTACACTATCAAAATCAAATTGCTGTGGCCTAACCTTGTAGTTGTCCATGATGGTAGTGACCCATGGCTTGATGGACTTCAGGAAGTCCTCCAAGAGATGGTCAAATACTTCTGTATAATTGTGGAAGGTCAGGTTCCCTACATGGATGGCTTTCCTTACCTCCGGGAGGGCCAGGTAGTCTACATAGTAGTTCTGTTCTGCTGGCTCCTAAAGCAACACAAAAATCATCAAAGGTGACATCCACATGTGCATTAGAGCAGTGCTGGGGAAACGGTAAAACATTGAAATGTGGTCTTAACAGTTTGATCTTGCTCACTCACTCACTCACTCACTCATTCACTCACTCACTCACTCACTCACTCACTCACTCACTCACTCACTCACTCACTCACTCACTCACTCACTCACTCACTCACTCACTCACTCACTCACTCACATACCCACCCACCCACTCTCACTCACTCACTCACTCACTCACTCACTCACTCACTCACTCACTCACTCACTCACTCACTCACTCACTCACTCACCCACTCACTCACTCACTCACTCACTCACTCACTCACTCACTCACTCTCTCACTCTCTCACTCACTCACTCACTTACTCACTCATATCCCTACCTCCCTCTAGTCTGCAATATCATTCAAGGATAAACAAGCCGCTAAGAGGCCCAAAATATAATCATTTTAATCATTTCAAGGTGTCAAAAAGACCTACCCACATACCAAGTATAAAGAGAACCTGGCATTTTTAAGTATTATCATATTCACACACAGACACACACACATACACACATGAACGCTGATGAAAGCATAATTCAAAGGTTATTAAACTCCTACCTCAGTCCTGAGGTAGTTGAAGTGGTCATTGCTGCCTGTGACGTTGAAAAAGTAAGACGTGTTTCCAAGCAGCATGGTCTCAAAAGTCTGCGGCGAAAAAATACAGAGAAAAAAGGTAATTAGAGATACAAGTTAGTAGAGCCCATGTCATATAGCTCTTAGGTTGTGTACACATATCTTTTTGGCAACTCCCCAGGAGCAAAGCCGTTAGTATAGTATTCGGATTGAGTTGACAAATATTCTAGATATTCCACGCATTCCCTAGGTCTTACAACACCTTGTGCTAATGGTGCAAAAAGCATGGAGGAACTAATCATTAGCTTGGGCAAAGGAAAGGCTGTAGTTTTGTCTGCTATTACAGCTGTTTGACAATGTTTTTGATATTATTAAGTTTTTTTACCCTAGTGTGCTTTACCAACCCAATAAAACTATGCACGGTTGCAACGTTTAAGATCCATTTGACAGTAGCATACTTCTGAAAATATTAACATAATAAAACGTAAGCATGATACAGATGTAACAACCTAAGTGGTTACAGACATCATACCTTGAATGCTCCAAGGAAGTCTTTCTCTACAATCTGTGCCCCGAAAATGTCCACAAACACTCCGATCCTCCGTCTCTGTGGCTCGTTCAACAGGCCGATGTGGTATAGGAACTCTGGCAACTTTGCGTATTGCTGTAAAAAATCATATCAAGGACTGTTGAAGTAACAGAAATGACCAAAATGAACGGACACAGTCCATAACATGACCAGCTTTTGCTCTACTATACGTTTTGTACCATGTACATGTAATGATTTATGTTGATAGAGTAATTATGACGTAAATGATGTAATTTGTATCTCTGTTATATTCTATCTGATCCTTACCTCTTCCCTCATGACCTCAATGAAAAGCGGCCTGCATGCCGATTTGAGCTTCTCATAAATAAACAAAGTTCAAACAAAACAGTAAAAACAGTACATACAGCTTCTCTGTTTTGTACAGTTTATGACAGGTGGCGGTATCAAAAACTACTTTCAGTCGCATGATTTGGCTCTCAAAGTGCAGAAAATTGCGATTTTGAAGACTTGAGAATCCAAAATTTCAAGATTGACACTTATGAGAATTATAAATTATATATCAGAATCATATATCAGAATTATATATATCACAGCCTTTTTGAGGTCGTAGGGGCGCTGGCTTGTTATCCACTGTGTCTGAGCAGTCGGTATAGGAAGGCGAAGCCCATCCCTCTCCTTTCATCGCCATTAACCTCCCCAACCAAAGTCAGGTACCCATTTTAACACCTGGATGTAGTGAGGCCCTCTTTTCCAAGGGCAAAACATTGGTAGCATATCAGAAGATTTGAACCCTGGACCACTGTTTTTTGGGCCCAACACCCTAACCGTTACACCAACACGACACCACTGATGTCTAGTAAGTTTTACCTAACTTACTGTTAATGGATCACACAGCCCGTCCCCGATGGCCATGCCTTTGAAGTTGATCTTGAACTTGGCTGTGGGGTTTTCCATGTGGATCTTGTAGCTCAGCGCTGGGACATACTTCCCTGCATAGGACTTTAAAAAAACACATCACATTCATGGGCAGTTTAGATATCAAAAGACAGTTGGATGATGAATCTAATTTTCACAGGCAAATTGAATGCCTGTATATCAACTACATTTTGTGACAGAAATTCGAAGGCTTTAAGATACGGGAAAATAACATAATTGTGAAGTGCTGTAATTCATTTTATCTTCACGGTAGCAAAATTTCACGGTGTAAGGAAAATGGACATTTTCACTGAACTTTAACTTCACGGTGGCGGCAAGTGAGGGAATCACAAATAATAACAACAGGTTTTTTCACGGTGATGATAAGTTCATGGTACAGAGGTGACTGTGAAAACAGTGAACATAAAGTTACAGTGAAAGAAACAAGAATTACAGTACCCTAACGTTACATCCAATAAAAGAAGGGATTACAAAAACTTTGTAATGCAGGAGTAAAAATCTTACCTCTCCGGTTACATAGAAGTCATTCTTCTGATAGTTGGGGTAGATTTGGAAAAACTGCAGCAGAGCACTGGAAAAAGTTTGTGTCTCGATTAGAACCAGGAAGATACACTACCAAAAATGCCTTTTCTTATTTTTCTTGCATGTTTCTTCTTATACACAGACAAAATTTCGTAAAAGAAGAAGACTTTCTGTTTTTAAGAAATACATTTTGTCCACACGTTAAGAATTTTTTAATTAAGAAATTTTTTCCTAGAAAGTTTGTCTTGAAGTAAGATTATCCAAGATAGGTGAGAGAAAAATTCTAATATTTTCTTAAACATAACAAGAAAAATAATCTTGAAGTCAACAAAAACAAGAAAATTACACTTGAATTTCTAGAAATTCTTGAGGGTGAAAATCTTGTTGAGAAAGAGTTTCTTAACTTAATAGAGTTTAGAAAGTTTTCCTTGTTGTGAGAATTTCCATGGAAAGAATCAGACTAATTCTTCAATTTTTCTTTCTTATTCATTCTTGAAACTCTTAACATAAGAAAATTTGTCCACGAGTTCAGAATAACGACAAAAAACTAGAAAAGCAAGAAAAATCATTTTCTGCAGTGTAATTTAGGTTTGTAGTTTTAGTAATCTTGATAAAGAGAATTCTTATAGCTTATCCATACAAAGACCTGAGACATCCACACTATCACCATCTCTGTCTCTTTCTCTGTCTGTATACCTCTTTACAGACCACTACAGGCCATTCACAACTAAGGCTACACAGTTTTCTACAGTATCTGATGCAGCACACACTTCACTAAAGCTTAACATACTTATATAAGTTGTCAGCCACGTCTGTTTGGTTCCTGGCATATCCAGCATCTGACTCTGTAAAACTGAACCCTGTTCCAACCTACAGACACAGGAAACATAACCATGGTCATACACAAACTGATACATACACTAATAGTATACCTAAAATTTTACATACTTATGACAATGCTGTTATAAGAATATGTGGTCCTCTATTCACTTTCCCCAATCCTTTTATTAGGACCCATACGACAGATCTGACGGAAATATCACAAGTCACGTGAGTGATGCTTGCTGGTCATCAAATAAAAGAAAGTAAAAACTTACTGGATTATCGATGAATAGCATGGAATATTCAGAAACCCAGGTGGTCTTTCTCATCATTACTGGAAAGGAAAAAAAGGTTGTCGTTAGTTGGCAGTCATTATAAGGCAGAGAGAGAGAGGAGAGACAGAGAGAGAGGGGGGAGAGAAAGAGAGAGATGGGGGAAGAGACAAAGAGAGAGGGGGAGAGAAAGAGAGAGGGGGTAGAGAAAGAGAGAGACGGGTGAAGAGACAAAGAGAGAGGGGGAGAGAAAGAGAGAGGGGGAGAAAGAGAGAGAGAGGGGGAAGAGAAACAGAGAGAGAGCGGGGAAGAGCGGGAAAGAGAGATGAGAGAAAGAGTCAGGCAAGGAGAGAGGAGAGACAGAGTGAGGGGAGAGAAAGAAGGGAGAGAGAGAGGAGAGAGAGAGAGAGAGAGAGAGAGAGAGAGAGAGAGAGAGAGAGAGACAGAGAGACAGAGAGACAGAGAGAGAGGAGAGAAAGGCACAAACATAACAACTAACATTGGGCGTCCTTGGTGATGTAGAACGGCCCCATCTCAGCAAACAGTCCAAACAGACTCGAGGTGCCCGGCCCCCCCTGGAGAAACAGCAGCACAGGGGCGTTCTCCGGGTCTGACTGTCGGGAAGAAAACAAAAAACTGTGTTGACTATGCATCAGTTAATGACTAAAAGCATTTCTTGTAATTAGCATAACAGGCAAGAATAGTAATGCTCTTTATCCACAACCACACTATTCAACAAGAGCCGACAATGTTTTGATGACAGTCTGTCATCTTCTTCATATAGAATACAACACGGGGTATTCCGTATCACCCGAGGTACCAACCCGACCGCGGGTAGGATCGACGGCCGTAGGCCGGAGAGCGATCCGACCCGCGGGAGTCTGTATTGTCCTGTAAAAGACAGACGGTCATCAAAACATCGGCTCGTGTGAAACAATTGGGATAAAGAACTTTTGCTATTTTGTCATTCACCAACCTGATGAAACTATTAATGGGAACAGGCAAGGAGGAACACAATCACTTGCCGATCTGTTTTGGTGACCATCTGTAATATTCTGTATCCTTCCTCAGGGCAATACTGACTGGTTCCACTTTGCACTGAAGAACCGGGACACCAAAACAGCGGGGGATTATGAAATAGTCTCTTCATTCCTTCCTTCATTCATATTGAAGGACACAATAAAGATGCCAACAAACTCATAGAAATCCTCAGAGTGAATGAAACTACTGACCATTGCAGGGAAGAACCAGAAGAACATGTTACTCTTGTAGGTTTTGTCGACAGTCAGGTATCCGGAGTAGCTGTTGATAGCTGTGCCGGGGAGATTCACTTCACTCAGCATTCGGGCTAAAGATACAAATGAGACAATACATTCTTTAAGAGCCAGCAAATTCTGACATAATCTATTTCTTTTAGCATTTACCCTGTGTAATATTAGACTGATATGTGCAAAATATCTGGTGTAAAGCTCTTCAGGCGCCTTAACCTCTGACCCCTGACCCACCTTTCTCTGGTGAGTAGGTAGATCAAGGGTCAAAGGTTAACTAACATGCCCTTAACCTCTAACCCTTGACTTACTACTTTTCTCTGTCATGCCCCCTTTACCGCTTACCTTTCAGTCGAACCGCAGAGCTCTATGCGCATCCGTTCTGCGCAGCCTTCTCTAAGACGGCGTTCGCCGGGTCACGGCCGGACCTGGGTTGGACCCTGTTGCATGGGTGTAAACAACTACCTGTGGTGCAAGAAAAAGACCTCAGACCTACATAATGTTTATACTTTTTCATGTCTGTAGGACTTGCCCAGTACAACTATGTAGATATTTCATGTATTGCAAAATGACAGCGGCCGCGGTGGCTTTCGAAACATTAGCAATTTTTGGTCAATTTATCTGTGCTCATCTTCTTTACAGTTCACCTAGATCCAACTAGCTAATCACATAGTGCGATAGTCCATTTCTTCACCTTTAAATAGATACCAAAATACCTTGGTTTATTTGAGGAGCAACGGGTTTGCCCCCAAAAAAACTGCGACCACATGCAAATCATGGTGGTGAAATTCGAGCCTGGGCGTATCCACCGATACACACTATCCTGCGTTTTGGTTACATTTTGATACATTTGGCAAGGTGTCATAAAACTTATGTTTTGGTTTTAGAAGCTGCATGAGCACGGCTACCACATGCAATAGAAGAAGCTACATGATAATAGTCAAATACGCACAGACAGAGGGTTTTAGTACTAGGTAGCGACTTAGTAAAAATTGTCAAATTTGAAGTCAATAGTTTCGAACTCCAGCGTTCGACCGATGGAACCAAGACGGTACGTTCGATTTTTTGAGCCGCGGGGTCAGGCGAGTTCAGGCGTAGTGTTGCAACTATCTGTCGGTGTGTGGAGAAGTTTAGAAAAGACTAACGTCTAATTCTTGCAGTTGCAGATACATTTTCTGAAAAAGATTGACATTATTCAGAAGCCAGAAAAAGTGGTATTCTTGTGCACGTATGCCAATATTAGTACATAATGTGTACGTTTTGCAAATCAAAGTGAAAGGACACTGTGTTCAATTTCTCATTCAGAAAAAGGACGCCATAAAACTGACATGATGTTCGTTTTTTGGGGGGCAAACCCGTTGCTCCTAAAATTAACCAAGGAACTTTGGTATCAATTTAAAGCTGAAGATATGGACTATCATGCTGTGGAAATAGCTAATTGGATCTAGGTGAGCTGTAAAAAAGACGAGCACAAATAAAGTGACAAAAAATTGCTCATGTTTAGAACGCCACAGCGGTCGCTGATATTTTGTAATGCACAAATAATCTGAATTGCTGTACTGGACAAATCCCGTAGATCATTCGTCAAAACGCTACGGTTTTCATACGCCCGACACTAGCACTATGCGATGTCGAACTAGTAAATTTACGTTCGAAGTTATGGGACCCCACGTTATATACATTATATAGGTCTGAGGTATTTTTGCTGCACGACAGGCTCTTGTTTACACCCATGCAACGGGGTCAAATCCAGACGCGGCAAATACGCTATCTTAGAGAATAACGCGTTCTAGGGTGACCTGCGGTTCGACTGTTTGACCAACCTTTTTCTGACATGTCCCTTAACCTCTGACCCTTGACCTACCTTTATCCACCATACCCTGTTCCAAATAAGGAGTGAGGAAGAGAGGGTCTCCATAGTCCCGACCCTGCTGGATATCATGGTGCACCCTGGGAAACATGGCGTGGACCAGGCCGCCACGACCCGGACTGAGCGCTGCTGACAGGGAAATCGTCAGGACTGCAGGAAGGAGGAGAACCAGATGCCATGTTCCTTGTAGCTGCATGTTTAACAATTCTGAAAATGAAATGCAAAATCAATGTTTTACTAGATGCATGTATAACAGTTTTTCAGACTAAGCTTGTTTAACAGATAAAGACAGTAAGCTATTAACAGACAGGTGTTGACTTTGCAGCCATTTTACTTTGAGTATATTTATATATATATTATATGATTATGCTTTTTAAGCTAAGTTCTCCCAAAACATCATGATTATCAAGTCCCTGTGCAAGTCCATGATATGCACAAACTTAACTTTTAAGCTTTTATATTAAAATAAGAAGGAAAAAAAAACAATGTAGAAAACTTGGTGAGTGCCATCCCTTGAAGTTTTAACGTACTTGTTTCCGGGTGTGCGGCAATTTCATATTTCATTCAGCTCATCAGGTACAAACATTGTACAGCAAACGTTAACGGTATCAGGGTCGGGTATAAACTTCGCAACTCAGCCCCCCTCCCCCTTATATATTTCCCTAATAGCCCTAAAATGAACGGCATTTATACAACACCAACAATGTCCCTGGCTGCAAACCTACCTTGAGTGTTCGCAAGTCACAATCTTTCTTCGCACTTTGACCCAACTTTGACGCTAACGTTAAACTTCTGCTGTCACGTCACATGTTCACGGTGGACCGCGCCATGTTTATATTATTAGTCTCCTACCGAAGTTTGAGGTCACAGAAAAGCGTGGCCTGATTACCCTCATATTGTATTGTCCAGGCGTTGCCTTTTCGCAACATGTAAACTTGCAATAGTAGTAACCCCCGTGTGTTGGTATCATTTAACTGTTTATTTCTAAATCTGTAAGGACCGTTTGCTCGTTTTGCAGAGATCATTTGGACATTTAACTTGCACTTCACACAGGCATCACTAGATGTCGTTATTAACTGATTACGTGTGGTCAAGATTTTTTCTTTTAAGTTTAAAATCTTCATCTTTCATTTCTGCTACCTTTGAGAACTGCTTTACTTTCATTTATTTGAGTAGAACTTATAAATTGTCATAAAAGTCATCCAATGAGGTTTTTTTCCTTGAGTCGTCCAAGAGAGCAGTAACTATAACTGTTATCAAATAATTGGTTATATAGTTTGGTGTGAATTCTTTTCTCCATTCCTTTTATTTATGCTGCCTTCAAAAATATTCAAAACGCAAAGGCTTTAACCTTATATATTCAAGCAAGTTTGTCATTTGACAGAAAAAGTTTGTCAAAGATTCCAAATTCAAAATGATTGCATTTTCAGCACTAGGGACAGCCACAAGAACATTAGTTTCTCTGCAAAAAAAGTGTTTTTTTCCTTGCTTACTTGCTTATGTCCACACGCCCTGTTTGATCTGATCTGCCATAACTTTGAGCTCAAGTGATAGCCAAAAGTCAAATCAGATGTATGTATAGTCACAAATATGTAAAGATTTTTAGTTTAATTACAAATTTAGATAATGATATGTGCAACATTTTTTAATGATATCTCGGTAATTACAGATAATTCTAAAATGAATGTGTAACCATCCTAGTTTATTTGTTTCCGTTTAGTCTGATTGTCGACATTTGTATGTAACACACAGTGCAATTCAGCTAACTATGTATGATATATACTTGTTGGCTGCGAGACTGAATATGTTCATGGTGTAAATTTAGAATTTGAATAATAAACCAAATCATCATCATGTCGAGACCTTCCAGTCTAGAGTCGAGATTGCAGCCCTGCCAGCCCAATTATGGTTTGGTCCTTCATCGCCCGGAGCATACTATCCACTTCAAGCCCGGTGTCTTTCTTGAGAGTGTCTATGATTTTAACTGTTTTTCTACTGGCTCGAAATAGTTTAGAATGTATGACAATGCTGCATTGTGTATATTGGGAATCACAGAAATGCAAAGTCACACACACACACAAGACACATGCATCAACACACTGACACACATGCACACACACACAAACACACACACACACACAAACATGGATAGACAAGCAAAAATAACACCTCACTCCCTAGTTTCAGGCATTGATCAGTAATTCTTTATTTCAAAACAATTGCGGTACAGGGTTGTGCAGTTTATATATGCCCTAAAATAATGACATTCTACATCATTTCCTGTTATAGATAAACATAATCTCTTTGCTCATCAATTTTGGTCATCAAAGACATACAAAAGAACCTAAGAAATACATTTTTGTAAAGGAGTCTGGAGAAATTTGTTAATTGCTGCTGCCGCATCGCACAAAATTTCCTGACAATGTTCCAGCAACTAGCATTGTGTAAGAGCTAAGTTTTAAAAAAAAACATTGACTGGTGTGGTATTGCTAAGATCCCAGCCAATCAAAGAACAGCACCTTGTGTGAGCTTAAAGATGCTGCATATGATACCTTGCAAAAAACTGTCAATCATGTAAAAGCTTTGCTGTCATTGGTTAAAGTTTCCTTCTCAATTGTGATGCTCTGTCTTTGGAACCCTCTGCCTGATACAAATCTGTCAATCATATCTTCAAAGGCCTGCTCTGATTGGTCAAATTTCTCTTCTCCGTCTGTCATTGGAAACCTCTGCCTGACACAAATCTGTCAATCATGTCAAAGGCTCGCTCTGGTTGGTCGAACGGAAGAATATGGCCGCCACCCTTGACGATCACCTGAAAAGCAAAGAAATAAGATTGTTCAACACATTTGGAGAAATCAAAGTATTCACACAACAAAGTAAGACAGACTCAAATGTGCCCGGTCATCTGGCCACGGGTGCCTATATAGTATTAGTATTCATAAAAAATTGTAACTTTTCAGGAATATATATAAATTTCAAGGAACTTATACGAGCCACTACTAAGAAACATAAAAATTTCAATTAATATATACGGGTCTGCGTACGAGTTGAATGCTTTCCATGAAAATAGTACGAATTTTGTAAAATTTGTATAAAATATACTTACTTGGCTCTCCTAAATACAGGCAGTTGGAAAGCATATTTCCAGATTTCAGCCTCTTTGTGGGCTTATTGTGTTACCTAATCTAAACTTAATACTTAAATCTACAGATTTTTAAATCTTACCTGGTAGAAGTTATCCACCTGTCTGACGAACCCGGCCACCTCGGTGTCTGAAGGGTTAATTTTCCACACCGTCCTGTCAGCCTTCTGGTACTGCTCCAGTTTGGACCAGGGAAGTTGCCGGAGGAAATTCTCGGTCAGCGGCCCGGCAACTATCACATCCAGCTGTCCGTTGTACATCAACACCTGGAAACACACACAAAGGATTTTGAAAAAAAACAAAAAACAGTTTAGCTCGAGGAAAAGCTAATAGTCAAGTGTGTAGTGGTAGCGTATGTAGTGGCAGCATGCATAGTTAGCAACTAGTTAGCAACCCTGCCTCTGGTACTAGAAGCTGTGAGTTAACATCCAGTTGTCCATTGTAAATCAACACCTGAACACACACAACTGAAAATAATAAAAAAACACTTTAGCTCTAGGAAAAGCTAATGCTCCAGTGCGTAGCAGTAATGTGCGTGGTCCACTGGTTAGCAACCATGCCTCTGGTACTAGAAGTCATGAGTTAACATCCAGTTGTCCATGGTATATCAACACTTGAAAACACTACAGAAAATGAAAAAAAAAACACAATTTAGCTGTAGGAAAAGCTATTATTCCTGTGCGTAGCGGTAGTGTGTGTAGTCCACTGGTTAGCAGCCGGGTCTCTGGAACTTGAAGCCTTGAGTTTGATTCTGGCAGTGTCGGAAAGGGTTGCAGTTCTAAGGATGGGACATTAAGCCATGGTCCACTGTTATTTGTGCTTGTTGAAAAAAGCAAGGGGATTTCCCTGCTACAATGAACCTGTAAATACTGTACATAGCATATGTCTTCTCTGTCACGACCAGTGGAAGATTAGCTCTTCAGTGAGCTAAACTTGATGGAGATCACTTTCCTTTTCCTTATCAAGAGGGAGGGTCACTAACCTTTCAGTGTCAGTTTCAATTTATTTGTTTTACCAGTAATACCTGGTGGCGCTTTTCAAAGATTTCTGGGGGGTTAAACCCCTAACATATAAATACATAGCAACATTAAAATATCAAAATATCAAATAATGAACCTTGTAGTTCTCCATGATGGTGATGATCCAGGGAGCGACAGACTTCATGACGTCGCTCAGCAGATGTTTCTCCACGTCCGACCCGTCGTGGAAGGTCAAGTTCCCAACGTGGATGGCTTTCCTCACCTCCGGCAGGGCCAGGTACTTCCCAAAGTACTCTTGTTCTGGAGGCTCCTAATGGACGGACAATCATAGTAAAAACCGAAACTTGCAACACTATGAAATAAGCCATCTGCTAAACATACATGTAGACTCACTACAATAACAGATTTTAAAAACATGTCAATCAGGCAAGCTGGGAGAAATATTGTGCCAATGTTGATCAGTATTCTTTGAAAAACAATACATGGGTAAAGATCAATTTTGGAAGGGGTTGCTGGTGAAAGTTTTTCTTTCGTTCATCTTCACCCCTGACTCCACACAATCTTGATAAACTTTTGTCTTTAAGCCAAAGGCTTCTAAGACATCTGTGAACCACTCACCACAGTTCTGAGGTAGTTGAAGTAGTTAGACCCCCCGGTGATGTTGAAGAAGTAGGAAGGGTAGGGAGACAGGTCACCGTTCAGGAGGGCATCAAACGTCTGCATGAAAATAACAAACAAAAATGTTGGCTTAAAGGCATCCAGAGCATTTTATGAGGCTTGAAAACTAGAAATATTCTAGTTGCTGTAATCTTTGTGAAATTGACATTTAATGCCACTGTTTACCACATTTGCATACGGAGTTCTTATCAAAAATGCTCAAAAGCAGCACAAAAGTAAGCTACATGGTGATATTTTACTTTCACGCGCCTAGTGTAAATAGACCGATACCAAAGCCCCGCCCACCTCCGTCAAAACGTAGAAATGCAAAGTTAAAACATAAAAATGCAAATATATGACGGACATGCAGTCACTCTTTCATTGGTCGAACCGCTAATTGTGATGGGCAGTCAGGATCAGTCTATTAGGGCTTGGATTTTCTATCAGTTTTCACCACACAACAACATCATATCTTTGCTCCTTTAATGTCGATATGTAATGGTAAAGTGTTATTGAAACTTACTATGTCATGTGTGTAGGAATGACAGAAATTTGACTTTTTTATTCAAGCTTCAAGCCTCATAAAATGCTCTGGATGCCTTTAATAGGGCAGTGCCATCTACTTTTCAATAGCCCTTGTGCCACACACAACTTTGTGCAATCACTAAAAGCAGGAGGCTTGCCCACTGGTAGTGGTGTGTGTTGACACTATTTCCCAAATGCTGAGTGCTAAGCAGAGAAAGCAATATGTACCATTTTTAAAGTCTTTATCTATTTTTATCTATTTATTAAACTTCACAGAATGAAATCTGAGAGGTGCTGGCAACAGGATCGATGCATCCTTTACAAGGCCAACACTTCCAGAGTACATTTAGAAACAAGTAAAGAATCATCACTAATATAATATCACAATAGAAGAAATGACAATAATACCCAAAAAAATAACAATAATGGTGGTAATAACAAAAGGCATTGAAAAGGGATGGTTTGACTTTGGTATACATGACTCAGACGGGGATCGGACTCACGACCTACATGTATGTACCGTGTGCAAGGCAAACACTCTATGGCAAACTAGGCCATGGCACCAGAGCTATTGTAACTCACCTTAAATGCTTCTGTGAACATCTGTTCTTTGATCTGTTTCTGTAGCATCGTCACGGCCGCACCGACAGCGTTTGCCTGGTTCTCATCACACAGACCAGTGTAGAACAGGAAGGCTGGCAGGGCAGGGTATTGCTGCGGAATAAAGTAAATCTCAATTATTGATTATCAAGTATTGATCATCCAGTATTGATTATCAGGTATTGGTTATCAAGTATTGGTTATCAAACTCATCAGAGTCATCACACAAAGCTTAGTTGTTGAACAGGAAGCCTGGTAGGGTGGGGCATTGCTACAGGATAAATCAAATATCAATTATCGATTATTGATAATCAATTATTGGTTATCAAACTGATCAGAGTCATCACACAGTGTTGAACATTTAGATTCTCAGACTCTCAAATAATCTATGAATAATTTTTCGTCATCAGACTCTTATTCAAGTCCTTTCCTGATCATGAGGCTTGAGGATGGATTGTGATAATTTTATTTTAATTCAAAGAGCACTAACTCTATCAATAACTCAATTTATTTCAATCCATCCTCAGGAAAGGCCGATCAAAAAGCCTTGTTCATACTGAATAGGAAATGCCCAAACCTACCGCATATTTAGCAAAGTATATTAAATTCTTCAAATTTAGGTTTAGCCTCCCTTTAAGCATGCTTGCATACTAACACTGGCATGGACACTGATATTACAACTGATCAATTTGTAAAACCGAGCATCTTACATTGATAGGATCACACAGTCCGTCCCCGATGGCCATGCCCTTGAAGTTGACCTTGAACTTGGCTGTGGGGTTTTCTGTGTGGATCTTGTAGCTCAGCGCTGGGACATACTTCCCTGCATAGGACTGGGACAAAAAAAACATAAATTTACTAAACATGTAACACTTTTAATCGAGGAAGACATTGGGCAAATTGACAAAAGTCTCTATAACTAAATATTCTTGGAACAGACGTAAAGAGTTTAAAAAAGGAAATAAGGGAAAGTATGCTCCTTCAGATGAAAGTTTTCTTGATAGTAAAAAGTTCCCAAGCTAGAAAAGTTCATAGTTAAAATCTATGGTTTCTGTTTGACAATGTAATATCCTTAAAACAGGTCCAGGTTCCAAGTATATTAGAGTGATAGAACTGGGACACAATGCATTGTAGCCTTATAGAGTTGTAGAGATAAAGTGACAAGAGAATGAATCTTGAATAAAGATGATATAAACAAAACTTTTTACATACAGGTTTCAAAGATCTGGATGACAAAGAATGTCAAAGTTCACACCAGCCTTACCTCTCCGGTGATATAGAAGTCGTTCTTGTGGAAATCTGGATAGATCTGGTAAAACTGCAGCAGTGCACTATAAGGGGAAAACATCTGAGTCAGAATGCTTACAAACAAATGTAAGTTTATGATAATCCCTTGAGAAATGTAATAGTATTGATAATGATAAAAATATGACATAAACAGGTGACTGTCAGCAAACTGACATACAACAAAGAAACAAACCAACATAAATGAAGTTTTAGGATAGATTAGGCTAATGTAGCATTGTTCATTAATAGCTGTTCTCATACACAGTTAAGTGTACAATTGTCCAGCAATTAAGGTCATTCATTCATTCATTCATACAAACATAGCCTGAGTGTCATCCTGTTTCAGTTCCAGCCTCTACCTTCCCCAAACAGGTGTTTGGTGAAGGTAGAGCCTGGCACTGAAACAGGATGACACTCAGGTTAAAACAAACATACCAAAGGGAAAAGATGTTATTTCATGAAAGTCTTCTATATGCCTATCTGTATACTGGTACATGTATTAAAAAATCAAGTATTTTGTATGAAACATTGCACAGCCTCCTGCTTACTTGTAGAGATTATCCGCTACTTGTTCCTGGTTTGTGGAGAATCCAGCGTCAGACTTGGTGAAACTGAACCCTGTTCCAACCTGCAAATAACAATACAGTCTTTTCACTTCTTACAGAGAGTTAGTTAGATAGATACCTAACAGAAGCATTTAACAATGAAAGCTCCAAAGAATGCATGTCTTCTAGTTGTTCTTTTTTCAAGTTTTGAGTCTCCAGTGCTGGAAGGAGGCACTGGCCAACCTTTAATTAATTCACAGTCTAAGGTAAGGGCTTAATATATCCTCAATTCAGAAAAGCAGCAGCTACGTATCACGTTCTTTGGCAAAGTGGTTTCACTTGACGCTAAATTCTGGTGTCAATTATGCTCTATCATTTTTCTATACCGAGTTTGAGCTGTCCAGCTACAAATCATGTGCTACTAATATAGCTGATTACACTGTACAGAACTTAAAGGGCATGAAGGCCCCCATTATATGATCTTATTTGCACTTCTTTATGTTATCCTTTTGTTTGATTCTTTGTTCGTTTGCTTCTTTGTTTGCTTGTTTGTTTCTTAAATGTTTTGAGCAGTCCTGAAATACTTACAGGGTTGTCTATATACAGCATGGAGTACGCAGAAGCCCAGGTTACCTTCCTACTCATCACTGCAAAACAAAATACAATGCTTTTTTCAAACTAACAAAGCACAGAGGCTTCATTTGATTTACACAAACTAGACCACCTGCTGTCACAAGCCACATTAAAACAGTCCTGTCCATTTTAACCTAGTTTACCCAACCTTGTCCTCAGCAACTGTTTTCTCTTCAGTCCCTTGAGCGGCTATTGAATCCAGGTTTGACTGAAGCAGGGCTGTCTCCAGCTATAGATTTTGTTTCGTTCCACTTATTGTTTAGGATCGCATGTTGCTGATTCTCGTTAAATTTGTCATTTGAAGATTACAAAATACATTTTCAACAATTTCTTTTCATGAGGTCTGGATTTTGGGGACGGATGGGGTAAAATTTTTGCCTTCCCAACAAGCAAATTTCTATCCCAGGACAGAGGGACGGGTCCTGGAGACAGCCCTGGACAATAATGTACTCCCAAGAAATTCAGCAAACTCACACTGAGCGTCTTTCGTGATGTAGAAGGGTCCCGTCTCTGTGAAGAGTCCGTACATGTCTGTTCCACCAGGACCCCCCTGCAACCACAGGAGCACTGGGGCATTCTCTGGGTCAGACTAGAGGGAAAAAAAGGAAATATCAAACTTTCAAAATTGGACTCATCCTCAATTATGCAATTTCTGCATGTTAAAGAACCCAACACACTTCTTGAGAATGGTAGGGGTGACTTGGCGTGTTTGGCTGAGAACGCGAGCTGTAGCAAAGCCACATTAAACTACGAACTTGAGGTGATGCATGATGATTTCCATAGTATTGCAATCTCCCTCTTTCAGCCAAGCACACCGGATCAGCCCTACTCTTCTTGACAAGTGTGTTGGCTCCTTTAGGTGCAGAGGTTTGACACTGGAGGCTTATGCCTGAATGGCAGCTAGCTTTTAACATCATTATCAGCATCTCAAATGACGAATGCAATCCCTTACAACATGTCTGAGCAGGGGCTCAGACCCTAGGAGGATCAAATCCCTGCCCACAAATCCACGAAATTCAATCCATAAATGGACATTATTATACAGTATTAATGTACAAGAAAATGATGCTAGCTCATCTCATAAACCATAGCTAACAACACCCTGTATAAAGCATTCAAAAACATTTAGCAAAAATTGCAAATATTATTGACTGATTGAGACTGACCATTGCAGGGAAGAACCAGAAGAACATGTTGCTGTCGTCGGTCTTGTTGACAGTCAGGTACCCGGAGTAGCTGTTGATTGTGGTGTCTGGGAGCTTCACTTCACTCAGCATTCGAGCTGTATGAAAAGAAAGTCAGATATTTTTCAGATCAGGACTTAGAGCAGACTAGTCTAACATGTGTTGATGAAGGTTAGACATCCAGGTAATAAGATACGCCAAAAATAATTACTCAAGCAACTGGATAAGATTTTGAAACAGTCAGACGTTTCAGACAGTATCCACTGTCTTTCGTCAGTGACTAACGATAGGACTGAGAACACCAGCTTTATACCAAAACTCTGAATAGATATGTTAATGAGGTAAAGACAATTTAGGATGTCTTGAAGTAGTCTTCAAAATGAACATGGGATAAGAGATACACTCAAGGTACATTACAGAAATAAACATTACAAAACTGACCTAGCACTTCTTTGACCCCTGACTTGAGCCACATTTCTCAGTCATGCCACCTAAGCCCTGACCCTTGACACATCTCTCTTGAAAACTGACACTTGGCTAACCTTTCCCTGTCATGCCCCTTAACCTCTTACCCCTGACACATGTTTCTCTGACATGACCCTTAACCTCTGACACTTGACCCACCTTTCTCTGCCATGCCCTGTTCCAAATAAGGAGTGAGGAAGAGAGGGTCTCCATAGTCACCACCCTGCAGGATATCGTGGTGCACTCTGGGAAACATGGCGCGGAACGGGCCGCCATGACTCTGACTGAACGCTGTGGACTTCTGGGATACCAGGATCACCACAAGAAACACGATACTGCATCTTAGCCCCTGCATCGTCTTATACCTGAGTCTGCAAGAACAAATAGGTTTAGGTCAGTTTGCAAATTCAAGGGAGGGGTCAGATGTAACAGTAGTTAGAATGCATGCTCTTGTTTTTATAACACAGTGTTGAAATTTTCAGTGGTTTCATGTTCCCGGTTTTAGAGGTAACCTCGAACCCTGCAAACCTAATACCACCGCAAAAATGCTTTATTATTAATGTTCTGTTTTTTGCCAACAGATGCCTACTTGACTTGACCTGGGCTTCTTTCAAATGCGAACTAAAACCCTCAGCACTTCATTGTCCCCTCTACCATGAAGTTAATCCCCAAATACTCATTAAGGCATTCACAGTCTAGTATATCTTCATATGTTTTTTCAAAATAATAATAAAAAATTCATGGTAAATTTTGCCTGGCCTGAGATTTGAATAGTGGAACTGTATTGAGAGACCAGTCCAGTCCCATGACCTCAGCATTAGGAGTATGACCTCAAGCGAACCCACGTACATATAACCCATGACCGGGTACGTCATCATGACTTGTGCAAAAAGCTGATCTTAACCATTCTATGATTAACAGTTGCCCTTGCCGTAGTTTTATTATATGCTATAAAAGAGCATTGTTCAACATGCCGCAAAACTACGAAAACCACGCTCTCCTTTTTCAGCACTCGGTTCCAGTGCTGAAAATGGCTTCAGCACTGGAAAACCAGTGCTGAGTTTAGTTCAGCACTGGAAAACCAGTGCTGAGTTAAGTTCAGCACTGGAAAACCAGTGCTGAGTTTAGTTCAGCACTGGAAAACCAGTGCTGAGTGGAGTTCAGCACTGGAGAGCTCGACGTCAGCACTGGAAACCGAGTGCTGACAAATATTTCGCACTGGAAAACTAGTACTAGTGCTGAGATACGTTACGGCGGTGACTTACTTGCGATTTTAAAACGTAGTATTTTTCCGGACTATTCACTGAAATTTATCCATAGCGTACATCTATGACAGATTTCAATTTCTATATTACCGGGGTAAAGTGCTCTGACGCTGCTCTGACTATAAATCATCGACGCGACCGACTTTTGAGTAATATTTTCCGGTGGGCAAGAGGTTAAAGGGTAACTGCAACGTCATTGGAAGATACAATTGCTTGCGGACAAGTTACAAGACACCCGGGAACTCATTTGCCTACATGAACCAAGGAGGTTTAATGATTAAACCTCCTTGCATGAACTTACAAATTTTACTTCCCTATTGAATTTCAAAATATTGAATTTCAAAATACTGATTAGCAAACGAACCAATACTATTTTCAAAACTCTTTATTTGGCATGATTACCGTGCACGTTAAATATGACAACAAAACAAGCCTTAAAACAGAACGCATGGAAACAAGCCTGAAACAGAATTACACGCATTGTTACTAGTCATTTTACAAAAAAAAAATACTTGATTGAAACTACTTACATATGAATATCATGAGCTTTACAGTAGTACAAGTTGAATACAACTATGTCTACACAACGCATCGTGTACAAAATCATAAATAAACTGCTGAACGCATGTCAGACCAGAAAGAAAGAAATAAAGTTCTTTATTTGTAACACATCCCTCATACCTATATCTATTATACAATTTGTGTCGAAATAAAGTTGGTCATTGTTTATTCTAAATGAATCACAAAGTACGTAAGTTCAAGTGACCATGCGGCACTTCTTACGACTATTCTTCTCTCAGCACTGGTAAAAAAAACGTTCCAGTGCTGAAAACACTTCAGCACTCGTTTTCTAGTGCTGAGTTTTTTTTAGCACTCGTTTTCCAGTGCTGAGTTTTTTTCAGCACTCGTTTTCCAGTGCTGGGGATTTTTCAGCACTCGTTTTCCAGTGCTGAATTGTCCCCGAGCACTGGTAAATCCAGTGCTGAAGGCGTGGTTTTTGTTCATCAGCACTCGGTTCCAGCAAGGAGGTTTAATCAACCTTTGATTAAACCTCCTTGGTTCCAGTGCTGACGGCGATTTCAGCACTGGGTAACCAGTGCTGAATCACCTTTGACATGACCCGTGACCTGGCACCGCCGCTCTGTCGCGCATTCGGCACTGGTAACCGAGTGCCGAACACCATTCAGCACTGGTAACCGAGTGCCGAACTCCATTCAGCACTGGAAAACGAGTGCTGAGAAAAGTTTCAGCACTGGAAAACGAGTGCTGAAAGAAACTCAGCACTGGAATACAGCGATTCAGCACTGGAAAACGAGTGCTGAACTTTCTTCAGCACTGGAAAACGAGTGCTGAACTTTCTTCAGCACTGGAAAACCAGTGCTGAACTTTCGTCAGCACTGGAAAACCAGTGCTGAGGCCGATTCGTCCGTTGATTCAGCACTGGAATACCAGTGCGGAAGGCGTGGTTTTCGTAGACTTGCCAACATGCCTGGCACTAACGTTTTATAAATTACCTATATTTGTAACGTAATAATCTGTATTATAACGTTTAAACACTAACGTTAACATGGTTTATAAAAACGTCACGTAAAAAAACGTAACGTACAATATGTAGAGTACTGACTAGTCGATATGGGGGGAGGGGTCTTGACATTACGCTTGACACCGGTCTTAAACGTTACATTGATAGAATCTAAGAGGGCCAGCAACGCTTAACGGTCGCGTTACTTATGAATGATGTTACATGACCTCAGATTACCTTTCGGCCACCGCGCCGCTTCGGTGGAAACGCTGTGCGAATCTCGCTTGGTCGATACCCAGAAGATCTTAGAAGAATCTCCCAAGACAAGTATCAGTCTTTACATGTACGCTATGCTTGAGCGGATGTGAAGACTAACCGATCCCGATATATTTATGATCCAACCGCGTGAATTGAAGTCATATGATTCACACGCCGCTAAATGTGGTATCGGACCGATGTTTGTAAACAATGAGGTCGGGGGCAATGTCCTACCGTGACCTTTGGCCCATGGGCCTGTCGCACCAACTCAAATCGCACGAGGACGCTTTTTGATAGTCCGGCCTAGCCACTCACAGGGACAGCATGAACATGTGAAACCCTGCTCCTATCTTCAGCGTCGCGTTCCGTTTTCATGATCATTTTGAATCTAACAAGAGACATGATTCTGCACGTACTCTCCAAGTAGAGGTTTGGTGAGACGATTGTGAGAATTCTTAGGATTAAGCCAGAGCATCTCACCTTACTCGAAAAAAAATCTAGAAGGCATGCAGACTTTGTGTGTGTGTGTGTGTGTGTGTGTGTGTGTGTGTGTGTGTGTGTGTGTGTGTGTGTGTGTGACTATACTCTCTATGTATGAGCGTGCACACATCTGACCATGTACAGTATGTAAACTCTTAATAAAAAAAGACCCTGCGCAAAAAGTAAAATACACCATGTTTTAATTTCACCATAATCATCGTCATCGCAATCATATATCACTATCATTATCATTATCAACATCACCACCATCATCCATATCATCATCTTAATCATCACCATCATTATTATCACAAAATTTGTTACTATATGTACTACACATTATACATTCAAAGCCTTTCTATCATGATAAGGGATAGCATGTTTGTATTATAATAATGTATAACAATAGAATATGGTTATATTCTGAACTACACTACTTAGCCTGCTGTAAACCTATGTGTATCAACATATGTAAAATATGTTACTTTTTTTCTACATACCATTATCTATTATCTTCCCATATACATTGTAGGCTTTTTCACCCCCAAATAATTTTATTTCATCGCCGCACATTTACAACTTATAATATGGCACACCTACTAACGCTTGACGTACTACAATGTCATACATATTGTGTGCTTTAACTGTAATCTACGTTGGGACTAATTTGTAAATTTACCCAATTACTTATAGATAAGAATAAAATGCATCTAGTGATAACGTTGTCACACACATTCAAACGATTGACCTACTACAATGTTATACATATTATGTACCTTTAAACCGTCATTGTTCTATCGACTACGTTGGACCTAAGTTATAAATTAAATCTGTCAAACTTACTAAAAATGAAATGCACCTACTGATCATAACGTTACATGCATGTACACAAACGCTTGGCCTACAGCAATGTTAAACATATGATATATTTAAATTGTTATAGTATTGTTAATGTTCTTCTAGATAACTTACTTCTAGATAAGACTGAAGTTCACTAATGATAACGTTACACGCTAACGCTGATCCTCTACGTTGCGAATCAGTGCAACAACAGGACACTACTATCCGTCTACGCTCCAAGCAGAGGAGGGGTTCCGGCTGTTTTTGACGTGTTTTAGGCGTTTTTGTTGGGATTTCCACTTTGTCATTTTTTGTGGGGTTTGAAGAGACAAAAAAATGACAAAAACGTCAAACCGGCCGGAACCGGCCCTCCTGTGCTTGGAGAGTACTTTCCGTCCATAAGATTATGTTCCGTCCAACCAAAATGCCGTTTGGGAGCAGAAAACGAAGCGAAGATTTGATTTAGATTATGTTGTCTATTTTGGATGCGGCTTTAAACCGTCTATGTATAAAAATGATGTGAATTTCCCAAAGAGCTAGGAACCGAACTTTGACGACTATCACAGCACACACTGAAGAACACTGGCCAAACAACACTTGCCAGGGTGTGGCAGTGTCACCTTTCGAACAGTTTGCAAACTGCAGCTAGCTGGAATCAATATAACGAGGAACCTTGCGCTCTGTACGTCTACTTTAGTTCCCAGTGCTGGACACACTTTCAATTTTAGAAAGTCACTTCTGTCATCTTGATAGATTTGCTCCAGAGACACACTTTGTGGAACAATAATGATAGAGGGTATGTATGGGGGTGGTGGGATACCTACTACTTATGCTAGGGTCACATTTCCTAACCGAGGCCCTGCCGGGTTGTTTGTGGAAACGGAAATTTGAAATGTATGTCAAGAAATATACACAAATTATGCTCATAATTGATATTTTTTATGTCTATGTGTTTTGTTGTCTTTTATATCATACTTTTCGTTACCGCAAACTGCCCGGCCTGGCTCCGGTTTGGAAATGTGACCGTAGCATTAGTGAGGCCCAGCTATGCTTTATGTTGAGTTAAAATATTTCCTAAGCATTGTGCAACATTTCTGATCAGCAAATTTGCCGACGTAGAATCGCTTTACATGAACAGGTAAATTTGAATTTACAATATTTCCAGCTGTGCATTATGCGAACTTGCCGATCGGTACAGTTGCTTACTTAATAGGTAAAATCACTTTACTTCTATAGGCAAATTTCACCTGACGTAACAAGGTGTGTAGATCCGAATGTCAAGCAACCCAGTCCTTTTCCGTGCATTTAGAGATCACAGTTTACCAGCATTACTCTCCAGAAAGGAGCTTTGTAAGTGAAAACGCCCTTGCCATAGCTACATGCAAAGCTGTTAGGTACATAAGTTGAGTCAGGGTTTATTTTTGCGGCATTTATTGCAGAGGAAACGAAAGGCAAGGTTGAGTTCAGCGGCAGTTATTACGGAAGAGCAGGTCTGATCTTCATGACAGAAGACTTGATGGAGTTCCGGTGAGCATGCCACGGACTCCATTCTATACCCCGGTAAGTAGTCCCCCCGCCGCCATGCTTGTACGGCTGGTTCAGGTTAACCCAGTCACAATATCTATACCACCAACCACCACCACCACCCTGGAACGGGTCAGCGGCGCAGTTAGTGCTGCTAAAATCATCGTTATCCTGGTCGTGTGTGGAAAACCTGCGACCATCAAGCCAGCTTAACCCGAACCCACCATCACCAGCAGTGCCGCTATAGTTACCAACATGCAGACGGTATTTCGCTGCTTCATCCTCGATATAGAACATGTCATATTCAGCGTAGGCCGATTCCGAGGAAAAACTTTCGAGATCAATGCGCAAAAGGAACACCTTAATGTTTGATATCTGGTAGATCTTGTCGTTTCCCAACCAGAACTCGCCGCTAAGATCCCCAAACCCATTTTTGTACGTTTCCCAGTCCCTAGAAAAATCTAGCGAACCGTCGAAGCGCTTCTGGATGACTGTCCAGCCGAACCCGCCTTCCATCTCACAGTAGACTCGGAACGGGTATTTGAAACTGATGGGTTGAATGGCGTACACACCGCTAGTGTTGTGGCCTGCCTTGTAGACGTCGTCACAATCTGTAAGTCATTTTGAGTTACAGTTACACGTACATGTGACAGGACGTTTATCTCAGATAGTGAACTTGCCATGTTTACAAAGAGCTTACGCCGGTCAGTTTGTTATTGGAAAATGCAGGCTTGCCGCTTGGCTAATAAATGGCAAACTGTAGCCTATTGTGGGAAAGGTTGGTGGCTAGAAATAGGCTAGCTTGACTGAATCGCACTTTAGTGGCCCGCCCAACATCCAGCGACGCCCCAGCTTCGGAGAGGGGCCATTACAGCCTCGGACAGCGGAGTTAGCGTTGCACAGACTAGAAATAGGCATTGAGATCACCTTTCATTGGCGGCGGACTGACAGCGTTGCTGCAACAGTCACAGCTTCCGGGTGGGCCAGGGAGCCCGTCCCGACCGTCTGACCCATTGGATCCCGGTAGGCCCGCGGTGCCGGGTTGGCCCGCGGGCCCTGGAGGACCAGGTTGCCCAGGTTGGCTGCATGGCCCAGCTGAGCTAGGTGGGCCAGGAGGTCCTGGTGGCCCGGCAGGACCTGGAATCCCGTCGCGACCGTCACGACCACTCGGGCCAGCAGGTCCGTCTCTGCCAGGCGTCCCCGGAGGGCCCTGTGTGCAGCCTGCATGACAAAGTAAGCATCAATCATCAATAGTATTTTGACAATAATGATGGTAGCGCTGAGTAGAGGGTCACTACCATCATTATTGTCAAAATACTATTGTTCGACGAAACAAGAAATGAATATGTACACATATGTTTTAAATGAAAATGACAGCTATGTGCATGAACTTGATTTATTAACTTTCCTTATCAGCGAAGTCAGTGGTCACAAACACGGCGTGCTTATGCAAAATAAGATCAGTAAAAAATCCGTGCCATGTTAGGGCGCGTGACATCTTAGGGCACCCTCCGTTACATATCAGAAGACAAAAAAATTCCTTACTTCCAAATGGCAGAGTCAGGGAGTTGGCAGCTCTCTTCCCCCTGCGGCGGTTGGTGGGATCAGACTGGGCGGGCCGTCGGTCCCCTTCCTCCGGCTCGGTGTCGTCTGCTACGGGGCGAAGTGTCTCGGGACGGAACACGACTTCAGTCGACTGGAAGGAATTTTGAAAAATGCTTTTACTGCATACACATGATGAGCTGAATCTCCCTGCCGTGAATCTTAAATTGGAGAAACTGAACGTACGATTAAAACAAGATTCTTAGAACATAGTCCACCCATTTCTTCGTTCTGGGTTTCACAATATATTCATATCGAGTCTGCGGTTCACTCAGTTTGTTGGAGTGTGTCAACATTCTGGATATCGAAGATGATAACACTTCGTGAGGGGAGTGAACCCAATTCGTACACACACATCAGCGAACCCTGTTGATATTCGTTTCAAAGTAACACATGCAGAAAATTACCCAAACAAACTATCAATTCTGTCGACTAGTTAGTCATGTTGTCTCCCACATTGAATATGCCCTGGAGCCTTCCACAGACTGCCAACTATCATTCCGGTTGATTACGTTTTTCATACGTGTCCTCGTGTAAAAAATACATATACAAGACCCCTGTAGCATAAAAGACGTACAATACTGTGTGCGGCGGAAAGTGTGACTAGTGCAAGTCGATCTCGTTGAGTGCAATTTCAAAAAGATGAAAAGATATAAAAATATGGGCAACGTAAGAACAGGTTTACCTCGGAGCCCTCTAGATCCGCCCGGCTAGCGCTGTGGACGACAAACGACTTGTCCTCAGCCACAGCCTCCAACGAAGCAACACGCTGAAGAAGTTGATTAATCTGCTCGGGATCACCAGCGCTCTTCTGGGTGTTAAAGAATCCTATCATTTAACACATTGACTCGGCAAGAATTACCGTACAGTTCACTAAACACAGTGTCAACATTACGTTAATGGATGCTGTCATGTTACGAATAACCTTCCAAGATACCTGTAGTATGTCAAACCAACGGGTAAGATGTACAGCCAGTCCAACTTAATGACTTTTCTTCATTGCAGTTTGTTCAAGAACTAAAGACAACAATCCAAAACTTTACTGTTAAAAAAAAAAACAGACAACTTTACCTCAGTATCCTCAGTACGAATCAGTGCCTCCAACGAAGCAATCCGCTCGTCATACACAGACAGCTGCTGCTTAAGTTGCCAGTTCTGCAGCGCCAGAGCCACCAGCGCCGAGACGACCAAGATCACCCCCACGGCACAGGCTGTTTGGACCGCCGCCCGGCGAACTCGTAGCCCCCGGTCCATGTAGCCTGGCGCGCCGAGGTCCCCATTCATTAGCTTATCTGTGCTCATTTTCACAATCTAAGGACAGCTGAGCAACGAACTAAGCCAAAGAACACTTACAAAATTATCATCTAAGCGCTGAGGGTCTAGCCGTCTGTAACAGCTGATAGCGACTGAAGATTTCTCTGGGGAGACTTATATATAATCTTGAGACGAATGATGTCATGGAAGAAAAGGGGACTTTTTTCTGCATACAAAATCGTTCCATATTGGTTGTAACCACTGCCGTTTCCTCATACGTCATGATTGTGAATATATAATGACCGATTTAATCGTGTTTTCTCCGAAATCCGAAGCGTTTCTGGTGTACCCCGTGATGTCACAGGTCTATTTTGAGGGACTACATCACCGGGGTTTTCCAACCAGTCGAAAAACTTGTTTAACTGCTCATGACGTATCCAGTTCAGAGGTAACTTAGCGCCTGAAGCTTATAGTCTGTGTTTGAACAAAAGGTACAATTTTTGAGACAAGCTCATGTTACAGTTGCGTATACCAGATCTGAACTCACGTTCTGCAAGATTGAATCGTAGGAATAGCGTGTACAATTTACCAACACTGACCCAGACGTTGACTCGTGTTCTTGAACACAAGTGCACAATAAAGGCGAAAGGTGTCTGCTATTACCCCCCCCCCCCTCCTACATACGTTTTAACACAGATTATGTACTATCCAATGAAAGATTAGACTCCGACTTGGTTGAAACAACTTTTTAGGCGTTTCCATCGGGTTGGCGGACAAAAAGACGGAGCCTAACCTCTGCTTGGAGAGCACGGATTATGAACATCTCGTTGGAAGTGGAACTTGTTCAACAGCTCATGACGTAGCCCGGGCCGAGGTCACCCAGATCCTGAAGCACCAGCTATGAACTCAGACAAAAAGATCGTACTTAAAACATATATGTAGTATTTCCTTACCAACAACAAACATTTCACAAACATTGACTATTGACTATTTGACTATTGATATAACAGAAAAGAGGCGATTGCCTGTAAGTTCTGTTTCTAAACACAATACAATAAATATATACAATAAATAAATGTCCAGAGTCTATGTGGGCGCACAAACATACGCACACTTCTAAGTTCTGGAGAACAAACTTCACTTGCTGCACCTCGTAAGAGGAGGACCGATGACGATGATGATGTAGACCTTCCCTTCACACAATCAATGGACACCTCTATCGAGTGTCACTAACTACGGTTACGTCCTCAGACGCCATGGTTGTGAGTCGTTAATGCACAGTGCAGTCTGTGTTTCAGCCTACCTTTATGGGGTTTCTGTGGAAATACCTGATGTCATAATAAGTCCCCAGATTTCTTCATGTCGGAGATAGAGCTGAAACATTATATCTAATCTCAATTCATAAAAGACTAGTAACCTTTTGAGGTAGCCCGGACAGTAGTAATTTAGGGCCTGAGGCTTGAAGCAAAAACTTTAACAAACACATTTTGAGACACGCTTATGTTTAAGATACGTCCACAAGACCTCTTCACGTGGTAAAATCCCACATCAAAGGAATGTAGTCTATATCGTAGCAAACTTCAGAGAGTGAGAAATTCACTTGCGGTCTTGGATAGAAGTGCTAGACGACGGTGAAAGGCGTCTTGTGTGATAATATCATGCCCCCTCCCACATGTAATGTCCAACATGTTCAACGGTTCACCACAGTAGAAGTTGCAATTGAAGAGTTATGATGTATACAAAACTGCCATGTCGTCTTGTGCCTATCCTATATCCGTGATTGATGCTAAAACCAAGATGTTTGTTCTTGTTTAACGTTGTATACTTTTATGATAATAGACACCATGACTTGTACTTTCTCTGGACCAGAGAAAATACAAGTCATGGAGTATAAGTGGAGTGATTGTCTTGATTGTGAGTCGCTTTGTCTTTTATGTAGTCAGATTCCATATAATATAGGGCATGCTCTATCCTAAGGAGCAACAAATACACATGGTTACTGTTAGGGTTTGACCTTCAGAACGTTCCTCATCTACGTTGAATCTCTGACCATTTCAATGATTGCTGGTGACGAGTTGGGGGAGGGGGGCTTATAATATCAATGGATTAACGTAAAACTGTTGCTGAAATGTCATGGAAAAAACTCCGTATCCATTAAGAGTAATGAATTGGATCGCATGTGTTTGTGAACAGTGTTGTTTCACCGAAAACTGGCACCATCTGGCTTTAGCTCTTTGTCGACGTGATGTGGCCTTTAACCTTTTCAAAATGATCTTCAGTGAGGCATAATGGGGATTTGGACCATATCACAGTTGGAGATTTAACTTGTATAGGAGTTTTAGTGAGAGGGCTCGATATGGGGTCAAACAGTAAGTTCAATTTTAACATAATGTGTAGGCAAAAGCGGTGAAACCGGAGGTTTTGGCAATGTTTGGACGATTCAAGCTGTTTTGTGTGACGTAACAAGTCTATAGCTAATTTTGCAGCGTTGCCATTGGTCTTCTTCAATCCAGTGGAAAATCCTGTCGTTCTGCTGATCGCCATTTTGAGGTGAACCTTCAACTCTGACCCCTGATGACGAGGCAAACTTGTTGTGCTGCTTTGTTGTTGTCGACATTCGAACAGGAAATGACGTAGTGACCTTGCAAAGCTCTAAAACAGCTGTTGAAATTTGAATGTATCTTCGATTTGTAGCAAAAACTCACGACCATCTGATTTTCAGGAAGCCCTTGTAGCTGTCCCTAGTGCTGAAAATGCCATCTAATACTTGACGCTTTACATTTGGAATCTTTGACTCCCTGAGTCATTCTACTTGATTAAATGCTCCGGGTTCTGAATGACCATTGTCCGGGCTACGTCATGAGTGGTTGAACAAGTTTTTCATCTTGTTGGAAAACCCCGATGATGTAGTCCCTCAAAATAGACCTGTGACATCACGGGGTACACCAGAGACGCTTCGCATTTCGGAGAAAACACGATTAAATCGGCCATTATATATTCACAATCATGACGTATGAGGAAACGGCAGTGGTTGCAACCAATAGGAAACGATTTTGTCCGCAGAAAAAAGTCCCCTTTTTTTCCATGACATCATTTGTCTCAAGATTTTATATAAGTCTCCCCAGAGAAATCTTCAGTCGCTGTCAGCTGTTACAGACGGCTAGACCCGCAGCGCTTAGGTGATCATTTTGTAAGTGGTCTTCAGCTTAGTTCGAAGCTCAACTGTCTTCAAGTTGTGGAAATGAGTAGAAATAAGCTGATGAACGGCGACTTCAGCGAGCCGGTGCATATGGACCGGAAGTTCCGAGTTCGCCGGGCGGCGATTCAAGCAGCCAGCGCCGTAGGGGTTATCTTGGTCGTCTCGGCGCTGGCGGCTCTGGCGCTGCAGAACTGGCAACTCAAGCAGCAGATCTCTGACAACGACGTGCGAATTGACCAACTTCTGGGGCGCGTGGCTTCGGTGGAATCGCTGACCAAAGACAAATCTACAGGCGCCAATAATCGCATGGAGGACACTGAGGTATGTTGCTACCGCAATTATCACTCTCAAAGCCGAGTAACTGTGGCATCCGTGACTTTTGAAGCAATTGTATCTTCTAGACATTGCAGTGAAAGGAATCTACTTGCATCGGCTGTAGGTCTGTCCGTGTTTAGTTAATAGGTTACGGGAGCTTGGCCTGGGCGACAGTAGCAATTTGAAGTGTAATGAGATGGGAAGCAAATGAAGTGAATTAACATTGCGTCACTCAACCCAACAGGAAAGTTTGGACACTTGTGTTAAGTCGATCTTTGTTACTTTGTAAATCGTATTTTGTTTTATATCATAGCAGAGCTGGTTTATTTTATCATATCTGCATTTATTATGATGATCACTCTTTTATATAACTAGGAAGCTCATTTATTGTCCTTTAAATGGTAATCTATTTGCAATGACCATACGCTCGTGAAGCAAGCATCCTGGTTGATTTCGTATTTGGTCGCAAGTGGAAGATTTTGAATTTCAATGTGCACAATACTGTAAGTCCTGAAATGTTCGCATCGGTTTTATGTCGGTTTTCGTGGTAACCTCTTAACTTCTAAATCACAGCATTTCCCGCTTGGAATCACGAATTTATCGGCTATATTCCAATCAAAAAAACGTATACAAACACTAGCACACATACATGTATACACACATTCACTCACACAAACACACTCACACACACACATACTCACATACACACACCGTAAATACACACACACACGCTCAGACACATACACACATTCACAGACACGCTCAGAGACACGCTCACACACACACACACACACACACACACACACATGTACGTACAGACATATAGCCATACAAACATACCGACACTCACACACAGAGAAATACACGCACAAACACATACACTAATTGGGTTTTAAACGTGCAGAAATTAAGCGCTACTATCAACAATCCCGAAACGTGTAAAACTCAAGGTCAACCATTCAGGCTTGTCTATGACATGAGAGGGGTGAGGAGATCCCGCAATGCTAGTCGAAAACGTTAACAAACCAGCATTGTTGGCGAGCTCACTCGGTCAACAAACTCTATAACCAGATGATACTTCTATGACGTATCGTGGACTTTCTGTGTTTCCATAGTCTCTCTTATTCTTTTCTATCAGCTGTGCCTCCCAATAATGTGGCAAAGTTCAACCTACCTGCCTCAGTGCACAAAACGCCCCCAATGCGCATGCATAGCCTTAGGCATCTGTACAGGTGAAAACGTGAGGGCATGGTCCTAACGATGTCGCGATAAAGGAGCGTTTAAGCCAGGAAGTGAAATCTAATTACCATGGAATGCTAACATTATTATCTTTAATCATCTCTCCCTTAACGAGAGGCAAACAATTAATTGGAAAACTGACGTAAAATCTGGGCGTTTCTTGCGTGTTCAGTAGACACGTTTCCTTATAACCATTTGTTCCAGTCGACTGACGGCGTGTCTGGCCTCGGGGTCTTCCGTCCTTTTTGGCAGTGGCCATTTATCAAATTAAAGCTACGCTGAATATAATGCAAACATAGGCAAATTCAAGGTTTCCTAATTTGGTACGTGAATATTCCAGGTTATAACAACTCAAACAGTAGCCATGTATATCAAGTGGCCAATGAAATTTTATACGGCAGACAGAGACGAGGGCCGAGGTTTCACAACGATGAAGCCATTTTGAATGAGACGACGTCGACTATCTAATTAGGGACTGACCATTTCAAACTAAGGGTCCACACAGGCATAAAACAATTGGCCTAAATCTTTTTTTTTACCAAATCTGAAGATCTACACGCTGCCCCGTCTCAGTCATTGTCAATCAAATATTTCAACTACATTTTCCAAGAAAAGAGCTTGTAGGGTACAAGTCACTGAGGTCAGTAATAGACGCATGCGCAAAATGTAAAATATTGTAGCCTATTTAAGAATTCTCTTGGGAAATGTTATAGAAATCTTGTATTGATGACACAGTGCAAGGTGCAGACTTTCATATTTGGTAAAAAGAAAATAAATCTTCCTCCATATGAAAATTGGACTTTTTACGACACTTGACACATCCGCCTACTGTGTGCGGTGAGTTGTTACTACCTGGAATGTTTACGTATGAGATTATGACACCCCGAACTTGCTTATTCTTACATCACTGCCAATACAATTTCTATTGCTGGGCTGCTCTTGCACAAGTCTTAACCCTATAAGCTAGTTCGGAGTTGCTACTACGCATGTGCAGTGTCAAAGGTGAAGGCCCCCGCGACGAAAACAGTGCTCGTCTCAACATTGTCTCTATTTGCATAACAACGCCCAGACGGGTCTTGTTTCCGTCGCGGGGGCCTTCACCTTTGACACTGCACATGCGTAGTAGCAACTCCGAACTAGCTTATTTAGACGCGGGGGAGGGGGGTGGCTAAAAGTGCCCGCGCCAACTTTGACGACGTATAACTGCTGAATGGCGTGTGCTAGGACCTCCAAACTTGGTGACTTTTCCTAAAATTTAGTTGGCAACAATTTGATGATAATTGTATGAGTTTATTATTTTTTGTGTTGCCCTGGCAACGGGTTTCTGATAGGCATATTTCACAAAATTCGCTAATTTTGTGGTTTAACAATGAGGTTGCAAGGTTCTCTTGCTCAACCAAACCTGTCCTCCTACATTATTAACATCATGTGTAATCAAGTGTAACTTTTATGACCTAAAATTCATAAATCATGCTAATTTGATGACGTCATCGGTCAAAATCCAAGATGGCAGACAACATCATTAGTTCAGGTGTAGACAGGCTTTCCCCCCTTCAAATATGTCATTACCAGGTATGTTTTCAACAAAAAACACTGAATTTAGTTTATTTTCATTGTGTTTTAGTATTATAAGCTGTAAAGAAATGCATTTTCAAAAATGTCAAGATTGCCTATCCAAGATGTAGCCTCCTGTGCAGGCCTCCTATAACGCGCGACATATATGTTGGGGGAGGGTGGAGCGCGCGGACCCCTCGGCTATACAACTCCCTCGGCTGCACAACTCCCTTGCCGGCATAAGAGCTCCCCCCTCCCCCAATATATATGTCGCGCGTTATAGGAGGCCTGCACAGGAGGCTATCCAAGATGGCGGATCCCGAGGATAGCTAAATACATATGACGTCATTCTATGACGTCATTTTGAGGTTAATATGGCTACCATTGACAGCAGAAGTCTTCGAAAACTTACAAACACTGCAAAGTCGCATCCATACGTGATGAGTATTGCTGTGCGTTGTAATAAGGTAGGTTCAGCTCATAATGTAGAAAAATAACCAAAAACAGTGAATTAAATAACACAATATGCCCCTTTAAATAGGATAGAATCTTTAGGCGCACACGACAACCTTAACTCTATTGCACACGACAGCTTCCATCTTATTGCATACTTCACCCCCGTTCTGTTACATTAGGACGATTTGATAATCATCCTTAATTTTTTTTCCAGTCGACCGACCCAGATCTGGAGAAACAGCTGCCCCTCCTGCCTGACACCAACCTCCACAGGGCCAAGAGAGCTGCCAACGCCCTGACTGTTCCGCTCGGAGGTACAATACTACTCTATTCTATTTTATGCTAGTCTGTTCTATACTATTTTATTCTATTCTTACTATTTCATCCCATTATATTCTCTTCTACTCTTTTTTATCCGATTCGATTCTATACTGTTTCATTCTTTCTGCTCCATTCCATTGTATTCTATCATTCTATCTAATATTCTATTCTAATCTTTCTGTTCTGCTGCAGTCTTCATATTCTATTCAATTCTATTTATTTCTCTTTAATTCTTTAGAATCAGAATAGGTCCGTATTGCAGCATGAGTCAGGTATAGACACAATCACGTTTGGGACTGCATCCCTGCCGTAACAATAACATATATAGACGGCAAGGAGTAATAGCAGACCATGAGGAAGGTAGCTGAAGAGTTATCAAAACGTCTTCCATGTCGTCCTAAGAATTGTGTTACAAGAATATCGTACCTATTTTCCGCACAGGTTGCAGTCAGGGGCCTCCGGGGATGACTGGCAGAGACGGGCGGGACGGAGCTGTTGGTCCCTCGGGCCCGAGTGGTCGGGACGGCCGCGATGGAGTCACCGGGCCGCCCGGAGCAGCTGGCCGTGACGGCAGCGATGGAGACGCCGGGCCGCCCGGGCCCCCGGGCCCACCAGGGCCTCCTGGCCATGGGCCAGATATCGGGGGCCCGGGAAATACCGGGGCTCGAGGTCCAGCGGGCCAGCCCGGCCCACGAGGGCCCATGGGTCCTCCTGGGGTTTGTACGTGCAACGGCAGCACCAACCCACCGGGACCAAATGCAACATCCTCGCCTGAAGTACTGAAGGGTACGTTTGATAATCTCATAGCATTACTTTAGTCCCCCATCTCACTGGACCCGCGGCACGCTGTGGCGTCGCTGCGTCCTAAACTGGACTTGTGTTATAATTGACTTTATAATGGGAACATCATTCAAAACGTACAAGCATGACCGAAACGACAACAAAACACACAAAGCTAAAAAAAGATTCGTATTTGTCGATGAAATTCGTTGAGTGCTTTGTCAAGTCGTTCGGCCGCAGCGACGCCGCCAGCGTGCTGCGAGTCCAGTAAGAGGGGCTTTACAACACATTTAGTTGTCTTCTCTAAAGTGGGTCTTTTCACAGTTATGTTTGCCTCCCGGTAAGCAGTTGAAGATTATTTGTGCAACTTTGGTTTGCAGATTGTGACGAATTGTTCAAGGCAGGCTACGGCAGTAGCGGTGTCTACACCATCCAGCCGGTGGCTTCCCGGGACCCGTTCCAGGTCTACTGCGAGATGACGGGCAGAGTCGGCTGGACGGTCTTCCAGAAGCGGTTCGACGGTTCAGTACATTTTGCTACGGATTGGGAAGCATACAAAAATGGGTTTGGGGATCTTAACGGCGAGTTTTGGCTGGGGAACGATAAGATCTATCAGATTACCAACACTAGAAGCTATCGTTTGAAAATCGATCTAGAGAATTGGTCATCGGGGACGGTTTTTGCAGAATATTCTACGTTCTATATCGAGGACGAGGCAGCAAAGTATCGCTTGCAAGTTGGTTCCTATAGTGGCACCGCTGGTGACAGCTTATCATGGCATGATAATTACAGATTTTCAACACACGACCAAGATAACGACGTATATGGTCCTAACTGTGCCATTACCCATGGGGGTCTTGGTGGATGGTGGTATAAAAATTGCGAATACTCCAACCTTAACCAGCCGTACAGGCATGGCGGCGGGGGGACTGATCATTACGGTATGCAATGGAATCAGTGGACTGCCCACCGGTACTCCATCAAGTCATCTGTCATGAAAATCAGGCCTAATCTGCCGTAAAAACTATCGAAAAACTAAACCTTGCCTAAACTGTCGCTTCTGTAGCTTCGCATACACTCTTATACCATATCTCTAAATGTGATAGCAGAAAGGTTCATCTGAGTTGGTGACCAATGACATATAATTGGAGAAATTCAATCCAGGAAACAAGACCAGCTTCCATTATGTTCCATGAATAGAGCCATGAAAGAGATATAATTTGGCGTTATTGCGAGAAAATGTCAGAAATGGTTTGAAATGCATCATGTTTTCTCCTAGCGTTAACAGTCTACAGTTCTTTAATGACATTTCGGACGAAAACCACAATTATAGCTCTTTCCAAGAGATAACCTTTGGATGTCACAAATAACGAAAAGTTAGGTCATTGCACTTTTTGATTCGCAAATGGAATTAATGCCTGAAGCCAAACCCCCTATATGCATATGAACGGATGAGAACTGGCCGTGGGTAACTTGACATTTCGGGTCTGCATTTTTTTTGTTTTTTGTTTTTTCCCAGTTAGGCGCAATCCATTTTTTTTTTATTCTATATTTTTGGCCCATGGGGTATCTGTAGAGATTAGCAATTTTGCGTGATGCGTAGGGAATATTAAAAACTCAGCATCAAGTGTAGTCGGTCTTTTCAAATATTAGTAAGCGTACTGAACGCGACTCTTCAAAATTGATCCAGACAAGACGTTGAGAGCAATATGATAATTTCAGCTGTAGTTTGCAAAGTCATAAAAATCATCAAAGTCCAAATTGTAAACAGTTCTTACAAAGACAACTTTGAAGTGGTACCCAATACAACAAACTGTAATTCGATTCTCCGATTCTTTTACTCTTTTGTTCACAAATTTGACCCTTGTCCTGCTGGCGTTTTTTATGCGATTTATTTCATTAATTTGATTTTTTAGTGAGATCATTTTCCCTACACTTTTTCTGCACTGCTGTGGCATAGTAACGTCCCCAGGTGCGTTTTGCTGCGGTATGATGCGTTCAGCGGAAAAAGAACCCCAACCCGTACATGTAGGACAAAGGTTAAACAAGCCTACAATGTGAAACATCGTTTTGTTTGGAACACAAGTGTTACAAGCGCTTTCAGAACTGCACATTTACTGTCGTTCTTCTGTAATGTAATCTTAGTGCACTTAACTTTCATTTACAAGTAATTTGGGCAAATGTATAACTTAGTGGGAGGTATATAAAAATAATAAAAGAAACAGTCATGTCTTAGAAGATGTCATAGAAGACTTCGGGACTTCAGTAATGTATTATATTCTTAGACTAGTACTTAGTACCGTGGTGGGAGATAGAACAATGAAAGTTCAAGTTCTTTGTAGGTACGGCTTTGTAGTAGGTAAGGTGTTTGTAGGTGTGTTGTAAATTTTAAATCAGAATAGTGAATGCAAAAATGTAAGTAATGTTTATTAACAAAGCCAACAATGTACAAGCCATGGCAGTAGCGAACAGTATGTAGAAAGCAAAGTTATATCCACGAAAAAGTTATATCCATTAAAGTTATATATATGTATAACATTGTAGTAGACCAACCGTTTTGATGTGTGTGACAACGTTATCACTAGGTGCATTTCATTCTTATCTGTAAGTTGGACAGATCTAAAACTTAGTTCAGGCGTAGATGATAGAACAATGACGGTTCAAGGACATAATATGTATAACATTGTAGTAGGCCGAGCGATTGTATATGTGATTCGTTATCACTAGGTGCATTTCACTCTTATCTATAAGTAAAATGGGCGGAATTATAACTTAGTTCCAACGTAGGTGATAAAACAATGAGGTTTAAATACATAATGTGTATAACATTGTAGTAGGCCGAGCGTTTGCACGTGTGTGACAACGTTATCACTAGGTGCATTTTATTTTTATCTATAAGTAAGTTGTGCAAATTTATAACTTAGTTCCAACGTAGGTGATAAAACAATGAGGTTTAAATACATAATATGTATAACATTGTAGTAGGCCGAGCGATTGTATATGTGATTCGTTATCACTAGGTGCATTTCACTCTTATCTATAAGTAAAATGGGCGGAATTATAACTTAGTTCCAACGTAGGTGATAAAACAATGAGGTTTAAATACATAATGTGTATAACATTGTAGTAGGCCGAGCGTTTGCACGTGTGTGACAACGTTATCACTAGGTGCATTTTATTCTTATCTATAAGTAAGTTGTGCGAATTTATAACTTAAGAGTCATTGCATGAGAAAACCAGGCAGAGGTGGGAAGATGGGGGTCGGCCAAATCGGCTCAAACTTTGTATGTGTGATAGGTATGTGGAACTATGAACAGCCATATAATTTAAACCCTCCAGCTATTTTTCGTTATGGCGTTACGAGACCCCCCTCTTAGACCCTCAAGAATCCAACAATTCATGGCTGAAAATTACTAAAATTGCAATGGCTACCCTGACAATTCTGATTAAGATACGATTATGAATTTTATATTTCCATACAGCATGGGTTTCCTAGTTTTACCTGCCAAAAGATTAAGGTGAAGCATTGAAATTAAGAGGGTGTACTAGGGGGTTACCAGAACCAATGAAAGCAGAAAATTTCATCTCTTTGAATTTTAGTCATTTTAAGGGGCATTATCTGCCCTGGGCAGTGGCTTTGGAGAATGATTCTACTGTTGCTGGAGAGAGGAACATCTACTGATTCAAAAACAAGCGTCGTAAATTTGGGACCTTCATAACGCGAGCCGTGAATGGGGGCTCTTTATGGGGATTTTTCGGGTTCGGGGCTATAATAAATCAGGTTGTGACGTCTCACTACGGGGTAAGTTATGGCCATTTTTTTCTGCCGCTACGTGAAAACCATGTATAATTGTCATAAAATGCTAGCACAAATCAGAAATGTTGATTTGGGCTCTACATGGGGGATATGAGGATACTTAAAAAGTAAATAAAGCTTGTTTTGCACATTTTACAGTTGCTTTTTAAGACATCAATAAGTAAATTACTTACTAAAAAAATTATGTGCAATTATGAAGTGGTCAATAGTGAAAAAGGCTATGTATGGGGGTTATCAGGACCCCACATATGTGATATCACTGGTACACGCAGCTTTATGGAAAATCAAGAAACAAGACAGTCACTATAACAAATGTCGGGGAACAGTTTAAAATAAATACATATAATATACTTCTCAATTTGGGTCAGTACATGAATCATAATGAAATCAACAGATTGTACATTTCAGTTGCAATTGTTCCATTTCAAAGAACATTCAATATTTGGTATCAAGCATTCTCGAAGAACTCAGCCAATGACTGTAGCTAGTAATTTCAATCTCTTTTGCACATTTACAAAATCTAAATGATACAATCCACACAATTCATGCAATACAAGGCACCTGGCTATTGGCTAGCAGGGCAGCCAGGTACTTGGGAGCTAAGTGGTTAAGTACTATGCTACAACTGCAATAGTTTTGAATATTGTTTAACCATAACATACATTTGCTGTAGGCGGTTAGAGGTTGTCATAATGTTATGGGAATGTGAAATCTCAAAGATTGAAAAAAAGTCAAGGGCATCACTGAACTTCTTTGTATGTACTATTGCCGTAATGCAGATAATAGTGAATTCAAAAAGTCAATGCTTCATAACATAGAAAAGTCCATAGTTTTAAATGCTGACCCTCGCAATATTAAGAGGTGGCTAGATGCAAACAGACTGACACTAAATGTCCGTAAATGCAAGTCTATGTTTTTTGGCACCATACGAAGGCTGCGCTTAGGTAAAGAACAACTAAATCTTACTCTTTCTGGAACGTATTTGGAACTAGTTTCATGTTTTAGATATCTAGGTGTTTGGTTTGACCCCTGTCTAACTTGGAGCATACATGTCAACAAACTGTGCAATGCGGTGTCATCTAGGCGGAGTGATAAGACGTTTAGCTTCCATTTTACCACCTAAGACACTTTCTATGCTGTTCAACTGTATATATGGTTCTTCCAAAGATTGAGTGCTGTAATACTGTTTGGGCCAACTGTGGATAATCTCTCTCTGACAATGTCCAGAAACTTCAAAACCGAGCAGCACGAATTGTCCTCGGTCTGTCACGTACAACACATGTGGATAATGTACAGTTGTCTGTATTAGGTTGGAGTTCCCTTGCATCTCGCCGGCAAATGCACCTCCTTCAAACCGTCTTTAAATCTATTCACCAACAAGTGCCAGAATACCTACAAATATTTGACAGAACATCTAACATCTATGGAACAAGACATAATTCAAACTTATCATTGCAACTTCCAAATGTCAGACTAGAATCCGGCCGAAGAAAATTTGCGTACAGGTGTGCATTTGCCTGGAATGATTTGCCGGCTACAGTTAGAGTGGCCACGTCGGGCCTAACTTTAAAAAGCTAGTAGAGCAGTACTTCTGACCTCCAGACACGGCCTGCCACATCGACTTTGATTTACGGTGTATGATTTGACGCTCAGTTGTGTATATATTATTATTCTGGTTACTTTTTGTTCATTTGTTCATGTTATTTCCTTGTTATGTTATCAGTCTGTTTATGTTATTCTGTACGCCTGAAAAGCAGTGCGTTTAGCACTGAGTGCGCCTGCCCTGGATAAAGAAAACAGACATAAATAAATGAATTGAAACAGCCCAACATGTACAGATGCGCACAATGGTTTCCACTTGGCAGATGTAGGAGGCTTTCCCGGATAATGGTCGTGTTACTGGCAAGTGGCAAGTACGTGGAAATTGCGATACGTCACTCCTATCAGCTTCAAGGCATTCAGCCCTTCACATTTGGCGTGTTTGCAGATGTTCGTTTCTCACAATGATAGATGATGGCAATAGTTGATATTTTTGTATTATCCCATTCATTTCATCCTCTGTGAGGTGACACAAGTTTCTTTACAAGTCCCTGTCATGAATCATCATCCTGTAAACCAATATCCCCCTTAATCACCTTCTTGAGAGTCAGACTGAGTGATGAACAAGTTTATGTGCATGATCTTGGACGTCAATTTTTGCATAATGGTATTCATCTGTTCAACGCTTATGACTGTTTCAATGGTCCTATGATATAATTTTAGGAATTGCATGCATTTTGTAGATACATGTAGTATCAAAATTTTGATATGGTGTGTGTAACCCTGGGAATGAAAATTACATTACATGCTACAGTAATGGGCTTCGTTTCTGAGAACACTTTGTAAGTTTGACAATCTATGAACTGCAGTTTGTTGAATTCAGTATGATACCTGTACTTATCCTGATTGACCATCAAAATTATATACATTTAGCTGAAATCTAAAATTGTTCTTGACATTTGTTATAGTCTAATTCTTTATTGTCCAAATAAAGTATATGTAGCTCTGCACCCATGTGCACGGGTGTGTTCCAGTGAAAATGTGGAGTTCTGATAACCCCCATACATAGCCTTTAATTTGAAGTATTATCATCTAATGAATGAATACATGTATGCATATAATTGTTTAATGAGGAACTAACTAATTCTTAGAGAGCAACTATAAAATGTGTAAAACAAGCTTAATTTACTTTTTAAGTATCCTCATATCCCCCATGTAGAGCCCAAATCAACATTTCTGATTTGTGCTAGTATTCTATGACAATAATGCATGGTTTTTCACGCAGTGGCAGAAAAAATTGCCATAACTTACCCCGTAGTGAGACGTCACAACCTGATTTATTATAGCCCCGAACCCGAAAAATCCCCATAAAGAGCCCCCCTTCACGGCTCGCGTTATGAAGGTCCCAAATTTACGACGCTTGTTTTTGAATCAGTAGATGTTCCTCTCTCCAGCAACAGTAGAATCATTCTCCAAAGCCACTGCCCAGGGCAGATAATACCCCTTAAAAATGACTAAAATTCAAAGAGATGAAAATTCTGCTTTCATTGGTTCTGGTAACCCCCTAGTACACCCTCTTAATTTCAATGCTTCACCTTAATCTTTTGGCAGGTAAAACTAGGAAACCCATGCTGTATGGAAATATAAAATTCATAATCGTATCTTAATCAGAATTGTCAGGGTAGCCATTGCAATTTTAGTAATTTTCAGCCATAAATTGTTGGATTTTTGAGGGTCTCAGAGGGGGGTCCCATAACGCCATAACGAAAAATAGCTGGAGGGTTTAAATTATATGGCTGTTCATAGTTCCACATACCTATCACACATACAAAGTTTGAGCCGATTTGGCCGACCCCCATCTTCCCACCTCTGCCTGGTTTTGCCTGGTTTTCTCGTGCAATGACTCTTAAGTCCAACGTAGGTGATAGAACAATGACGGTTTAAAGGTAGATAATATGTATAACATTGTAGTAGGCCAAGCGTTTGCATGTGTATAACAACGTTATAACTAGGTGTATTTTATCCTTATCTGTAGGTAACTGGGCAAGTTAACACTAAGTCCAAACGTAGGTGACAGTTAAAGTACATAATATGTATAACATTGTAGTACGCCAAGCGTTTGAAGGTGTGCCATAAGTTGTGGATTAGCTATGGAGTACGGAGATAAAACAAAGCAAATTATTTTGGGGTAAAAAAGCCTACAAGTATATGGTATGATTATAGATAACGGTATCACGGTAGTAGAGAAGGAACGCTATTATATCAGTGGAGGATATCAGCATGTTACAATAAGAATTACTGCACTTCTGTATTCTGCCATTGCCGTGTGTGTTGTTAGTACCCAGGTTAGTGCGTGCTTCATCCTCTGTAATGCATTTTATACTTTTGGTGAAATTAAAATATGGTGTATGTTACTTTTTGTGTTGGGCCCCTTTTTGCTGAGAGTGAGTAATATACAAATATAACCAAATGATCTCTCAATACTCAGACGGACAGACACACACAGACACATGTACAGAACAGAACCACACAAGCGCACACGCACAAACACACACAGACACATACATATAGACAGATAGTAAAGATACACGCAGATATATAGATATACAGAAATGGACAGACAGACACGCAGAAGACAGGCATTAATACGCACACACAATCGAATATATATTTTATTTCATTTTCGTTTTACTGTTTTTTTTATCAAGCAACATAAATAACAAATACAGACAAGATGGCGACGCATTCAAATTAATGCAACTTATGTTAGCACCGCTATATCTTTACTAGTTATTTCAGCTTTACCAGATTCTATACAATAAGTACATAAAAACAAACAACATCATAGCAAGTTTATATCATCACCAGGGGTCAGAGTTGACAGTTCAGTCCCAAAACGACGATCAGCAGAACGACGGGTTTTTCCGCCAGTTTGAAGACTGCCGGTGGCAACGCGCCAAATCATACCCGTGACGTCACGCAGAAAATCAAGAATCGTCGATTTTATCTCTTTTACGTCTAGAAATCGGGTGGAAAACGTATCCGCTGCTTGAAAGCTTAGTCTTCTTTTCAAATATTGATACAATTTCAATCCACAATGGTGATATGGTTATAATCCCCACTATTTATTAATGGCAACCATTTATAAAGGTCAAACGTCACGTAGCTTGAGAGCTAATGCCTCCCAGATTTGGTGAAAACACCGTATACAACACTTCGAGGATACCGTAACACCGATTACAATCGAGTTTATTACATTTAACCATGTCCTGCCCATCCCCCGATATTCCATTTAACGTTCAGAAGCAGTTCTGTATTGGTCCATTGATATCACGAGCCCCCCTCCCCCACTCGCCACCACTCGTCACCAGCTCGTCACAAGATTCAACGTTGCTGAGAAACGTTCTGAAATGTCAAAACCCTCATAGTAACCTTGTTTATTCTTTGCTAATTAGGGGACCGTGTGTTTAACAAGTCTATGTCGCGTAAAACCTGACAACATGAGGAATCAAGCGACCTCCGTGATGGAAGCTTTTTGACCACTTTGGAGCAGATCCATGATACTAGGGTATCAAACGTGCATATCGTAAAATATCGGTGACACATGATTTCATTGGAAAAATCAATTACAGAGGTAGGAATAGTAGTCACAAGAAGACACGGGGGTTATGAACATTTTCTTGAATACTTTTTAACTCTTTAGATTCCACAAGATTATCAATCTTCACTCCCGATCCCGATGGGATTCTCATATGGTAAACAACAATGGCGGACTGGATATTTGGGAGGGGGGCATGGTGTTATTATCATTATCAAATAAGTATACTCACATACCTAAACAAACATGAACATGAGTCAACTTCTGACAATGTGATTTTGGGTATGATATAGACCTAGTTACTAAAATATAGTCTTGTAGTATGTGAAGAATTGAATGTGTTTTTATCTCGACATATATATATATATCCCCTTTGTTTAAAGTGAGAGTTGATCCTTCAGGCACTGAGTTACCTCTGAACTGGCTACGTCATGAGCTGTTGAACAAGTTTTTTGAGCAGATTGAAAAACAAGTGTGACCTGTGACATCACGGACTACAACAGAAACGCTTCGGACTTCGCCGAAAACACAATCAAATCGGTCATTATGTATTCACAATCATGACGTATGAGGAAAAAGCAGCAACTGACAACCAATCGGGAACCAGATTGTCCGCAGACAAAAAGTCCGGGGAAATCCCCTGCACCTTCCATGACATCATTCGTCTGAAGATTATATCAAAGTTTCCTCAGAGAAATCTTCAGTTGCTGTGGGCTGCTACATACAGCTAGGGCGCAGTGGAACGGTTTCAAGGCAGAATTTACTTTCTATTGCTTTGGATAATCATTACCTGATTAGAATTTTTACAATCAGTTCCTCAACTGTCCTTAAGTTGTAGAAAATGAGTTCAGATAAGCTGATGAACGGTGACCTGACGCTGGCTGGACCGGGGTTTATGTACCGGAAGCCCCGAGTTCGCCCGGCGGGACTGCAGACCGCCTTCGCCGTAGCCGTCGTGCTGGGCGTCTCGGCGCTGGTGGGGGTGCTGCTGCTGCAGAATTGGCAGCTCAAGCAGATGCTGTCAGCTAATAACAAAATGATTGTGTCTCTCCAAGAGCGCAATGGCCAAATCCTGGATCGTATCGCTTCGCTGGAGACTAAAGACAAGTCATGGGAAAGCAACAGTCGTGTGGAGAAAACAGAGGTACATATAAATGTCAACACGTTTACCTAACATTTAATTTTTTAGACTAATTACGATACTTCTGCATTGCGATCTCTTAAGCAATTAAGTATAAGCTTTGTACAAAATTATGAACGAACCAAGTTTTTTTAACCTGGAATGAACGACACTAGCTGTGTACGTTTTTCTGTGTATTCCTGAATATACCTCTGACATGTGAATACGTGAATCTTGAAATGGCGTTCCTTCCATTCTGACATTTCACTTAAACTGATCTAATTGAGCGGAATAAGTGATCCGGGTAGCCGTCTGACAGGGTGACATGTTGATGTGTGGCATGTTGGGAAATGTTTGGAGCGAAGGTTGATAAGATCTGCATGATGGCTGAGATTTCTGCGTTTTATGTCGATTTTTGATTCTGAAGTATTCTTAATTCTTACCGATTTTCAGGACAGTATAAAATCGGCATCTTACGCTTAAGACCAGGGAAGTGTTTTTTTGATATTTTTGAAAGAAAGAAAAAATCAATTAAAGCTATAAAGGCAACATTTGCGAGCAAATACAGCATATTTCACTCCCTCTCCGTATCAACTTAGCCTTATGCAGAAATGGACCGTCCCAAAGTTACTCCTACCCTTACATATATGGACTATCAGAACATCAATATTCAGCATTTGACCCCAATATGCAACAGTGGACTCTTTTTGCGGAAGTTATCCTTTACAAAATGTCAGGTCATTTTACATTCACAAATTGAACAGGCATGTTAGAGCAAACATGACCAAAAATGAAATACCAATATGAATCATTTCAATGAGATATGAGACATCCACATATGGTCCGGGCACCCCATATGCCAAATTTCAAATCATTTGACTTTTATGCGATGACATTACACTATTTGACACTTTCCGTTCTTATCACCCCAAAATGAGTTGAATCTATATAGTATAGTTAAATATATAGCATAGTAAATTAAGTATAAAGTAATGTACAGGTAAGTATGATATACATACCAAATTTCTTCTAGCCGGCGGACGGTGCTTTCAACTTCGATGCACAACCAGATCCCGGCATGCACCGCAGGGCGAAGAGAGCTGCCAACTCCCTGACTATGCCGTTCGGAAGTAAAGATCTTCCTTGTCTTCTCTCAAAACTGACATCTACATTAACACAAGTTTACCTAAATCCGGTACTTGTTTCGGTAAATTAATCGATACCGATATGGTATTATGTCTATTGCATGCCGATGTCATTGATTACCTTTGTCACTGATGATATACGTGCTATTTCGTTTTTTCTGTAGCCTTGCTGATACAAAATCATTGCAATTTTGGGAAAACACTGCTCAACTCATTTTGCCGCTAATAGCATTCATGAAGTATCGAAAATATTAGAGTTATACAAAGGATACAAAATAAATCATGTAACCGGGCTAATTCTCTATACAGTCGCTTGATTTATTTTGCAATCATATGTATTGCTAATCTTTATAAACTTGTTTGCCCTCTATGTGTATATCATATACCGTCCATCAGAGATGTGATGATTATTGAATTCTGTCTAAAATCCTGACGACACGTTTTAACTAAAAACGAACTATACAGGCTGTCCTCAGGGTCCTCCTGGCAGAGACGGACTCAACGGGAGAGACGGGCGCGAGGGAGCGGCTGGACCTGCGGGGTCTCCCGGAGCGAGTGGATCCAACGGTCGCGACGGGCTTCCCGGTCCGCCCGGACCTCCCGGCACCTGTGGCCGCTGTAACAGCACTGACAACCCGTCGCTAATGAAAGGTGTTTGGGCCAGTCTTTCTTTGTCAATATAACCTTCATTGTAGAATTGACTATCTGTATGGTAAGAAGGAGAGTGGACTCATTCCTCGGGCTAACCGACACCTTTCGCACAAGATCGTCTCACAGTAAGATATCTGGAGTCGCATCAGCTAGAGTTTCTGTTTAGAACTTATTCAGTTTAGCTTGTCACTATCTTTATAGCTTTCGTTGTTTTCAACACTTTAAAAAATTACATCACAGGTAACCTCGGATACATATCAAACTGCAAAAATACAGGTTAGCATGTTCATACAGATACTTTGTTTCACACGCACAGATTGTGACGACGTGTACAAGGCAGGCCACACCACCAGCGGTCTCTACACCATTAAGCCAGCCGGAGCCTCGTTCCGGGTCTACTGTGAGATGGAAGCCGGGGTCGGCGGCTGGACAGTCATCCAGGAGCGGTTCGACGGTTCGGTAGATTTTGCTAGGGACTGGGAAACTTACAAAAACGGGTTTGGGGCTTTTGTCGGTGAGTTTTGGCTCGGAAACGACAAAATCAACCAAATCTCTAACGCTAAAATATACCTTTTGCGCATCGAACTCGAGAATTGGTCCTCGGAATCGAGATACGCGGACTATGATAGGTTCTATATCGAGGATGAAGCGGCAAAATACCGTCTGCATGTTGGTGCCTACAGCGGCACTGCTGGGGATGGTGGGAACGGGTTAAGCTGGCATGATGGTCGCAAATTTTCCACACACGACCAGGATAACGACGATCACAGCAGCTATAACTGCGCCACTAGCAATGGTGGCCGTGGTGGTTGGTGGTATGGAGCTTGTGACCGCGCTAACCTGAACCAGCCGTACAAGCATGGCGGCGGGGGGACTCATAACCACGGTATAGAATGGACTCCGTGGACAGCTCACCGGAACTCCATCAAGTCTTCTGTCATGAAGATCAGACCTGCTCCGTAAGAACTGCCGCTTAACTAAACATTGTCTTTCCTTTCCTCTACAATAACTGCTGCTCTAATAAACATTGCATTTCCTTTCGTCTACAATAACTGCGGAGAACATAAATATTGCCTTTGTTTTCCTCTGCAACAAATGCCGCAAAACTAAACCCTGCTTAAACCTATGTACCTAACAGTTTTGGAAGTAGCTATGACAAGAGCGTTTTCACTTTACCACAAAGTCCCTTTCTGAAGAATAATGCTGGAAAGCTGTGATCTCTAAATGCACGGGTGAAGACTGGGTTGCTTGACATTCGGATCTACACACAGGTGAAATTTGTCTATAGAAGTAAAGTGATTTTACCTATTAAGTAAGCAACTGTACCGATCGGCAAGTTCGCACAATGCACAGGAATTATTGTTAACTCAAAATCTACCTGTTCATGTAAAGCAATTCTACGTCGGCAAGTTTGCTGATCAGCAATGTTGCGCAATGCGTAGGAAATATTCAACATAAAGCGTACTTAGTTCTCACAAAGTAGTAGGTATTCGCCATCCCCATACAGACCCTCTATCATATATATTAAACACAAAAGGTGCCTCTGGAGCAAAAAAGTCTAAAGACGACAAAAATGACTTTCTAATATCAAAACTGTCCAAAACCGGGAACCTAACGTAGAGACCGCGAAGTTTCCATTATGAAAATTCCAGCTGCAGTCTGAAAACTGATCACAAGGTGGCGCTGCCACACATTTGCCCTGTTCTGTGTGTGGAATCCCTCAAAAGGTTCCTTTTCTGGCTGTTTGGAAAATTCTCATTTATTTCATACATCGAAAGTTCAAAGCCGCATCAAAGACAACATAATCTAAATCCCATTCTACATCCTTTTGCCTTTTTTATTCCCAAAATTAATCTAGAATGGAAAAAGTCGTTCTTGTTTGACGGAACAGTATTGTAGGGACTTCGACAGTAGTCTCCAAGCAGACCCAACGGGTTGCAAAGACCGTATCCAACATGGCAAAACATACTTCTTCTGCCAGTTGCATACGGTCTTCGCAACCTATAGATCAGCTTGGAGATTAGGGACAGTAGAGTCCTGTTGTTGCGCCGATTCGCAACGTAGAGGAACAGCGTTAGCGTGTAACGTTATTACTAGTGAACTTCAGTCTTATCTAGAAGTAAGTTGGGCGCATTCATAACAAGACTATAACAATGGCAATCTAAATACATAATATGTATAACATTGTAGTAGGCCAAGCGTTTGTATGAATGCAACGTTGTGATCACTAGGTGCATTTCATTCTTAGTAAGTTGGACAGATTTAATTCATAATTCAGTTCTAGCGTAGGTGATAAAGCAATGACGGTTTAAAGGTACATAATAGGTATAACATTGTAATAGGCCAAGTGTATGTATGCAACGTTATCACTAGGTGCATTTCTTTTGTATCTAATTTTAAGTAAGTTGTGCGAATTTATAACTTAGGTCCAACGCAGGTGGTCGAACAATGACGGTTCAAAGGTACATAATATGTATAACATTGTAGTAAGCCAAGCGTTTGCATGTGTGTAACAACGTTATCACTAGATGCATTTTATTTTCATCTATAAGTAAGTTGTGCGAATTTATAACTTAAGTCTAACGTAGGTGACAGAACAATGACGGTTTAAAGGTGCATAGTATGTATAACATTGTAGTAGGCCAATCGTTTGCATGTGTGTAACAACGTTATCACTAGATGCATTTTATTTTCATCTATAAGTAAGTTGTGCGAATTTATAACTTAACTCCAACGTAGGTGATAGAACAATGACGGTTTAAATGTAAATAATAGGTATAACATTGTAGTAGGCCAATCGTTTGCATGTGTGCAACGTTAACGTTTTCACTAGGTGCATTTCATTCTTATCTATAAGTAAGTTGTGCGAATTTATAACTAAAGTCTAACGTAGGTGACAGAACAATGACGGTTTAAAGGTGCATAATATGTATAACACTGTAGTAGGCCAGGTGTTAGTAGGTGTGCCATCAGTTGTGGATTAGAGTGCGGAGATGAAACAAAGCAAATTATTTTGGTGTAAAAAGCCTACAATGTATAAGGTATGACAATACATAACGGTCTGTAGCAGAAAAGGAACTCTATTGTATCAGTGGACGACATTTTAGATTATGTTTTTACACATAGCTTTACAGCAGGCTAAGTAGTGTAGTACAGAAAATAACTAATGTATTCCTTTTTATAATAGAAAAGCCTTAAAGGTATAAGGTATCGTACATGTAGTAAGTATAACAGATTTCGTGATGATGGTGATGGTGATGATATTGATGATGACGATGATTATGGTGAAATTAAAACATGGTGTATTTTACTTTTTTGCACTGGGCCTTTTTTTAATAGGCGTGAGTTCTTAACATATATGATTGAATGTGTGCACGCTCATACACAGATACACACACACACATACATACATACATACACACATACACCGACATACACACACACACACACGTACATACA